>NC_139521.1:70390168-70420168 GCF_947247035.1 Vipera ursinii
ATGTCATACGTCAGACAAATCTGAACAAGCTGTTGTTGCTAAACATTTTCCATGAAGCATAAGTTTCCAAAACATTCTTCTCTAGAACTTTAAAACGAAGACTTTACGGCAGCGCCCCACCTCGGAAGTTAACCATTCTCAGAAGTTGCTAACAATTTTCCTGTTGAAACTAGCCAACTCATTAAACTGAATAACAAATTATGATAGCTAAAATAATTTCAAAAGCACTGGCCCAGAGTGTGCCAGAGACAAACCACTAATAACCCCTGCTGGCAATTCAATCCCTAATATTAACTTTATTTTTTTCCAAGCACATTGAACATTTAGAGCACATTTGGCAACTATAAATACAAACTTTTACTGAAGTACTCTCATTTCTCACTTATTTATTATTTTAAAATTATTATTTTTTTTAGAATACAATATCCTTTATTGGCCGTGTGATTGGACACACAAGATATTTGTCTCCGGTGCATAAGCTCTCAGTGTACATACAAACAACAAACTAATATAATCATAAGATGCCAATGGTAAAAGGTCATAGGAAAGATAAGAAGGATTCATTGCTAAAGAATTAAAACTCAAACCACTTGGATTCAGAGGAATATCTTGATTTTGATTTTCTTTCAGAGTAACAGACTTAGGAGGGACCTTGGAGGTCTTCCAGTCCAACCCCTTGCTCAAACGGGAGAACCTATTACACTGTCCCATCTCTTTTTAAAAATCTCCAGTGATGGAGCACCCACAACTTCTGAAGGCAATACGTTCTTCTGATTAATTGAATGAAATGAATGAACCTTTATTATCAAAGTACAACCATGTATACATTGAGATTGGCTGAGCCTCCCTTCATGCCCCCACCCCCACCCCCCAACTTACTTTTCATTGTCAGGGAATTTCTCCTTATTTCTACCGTAGGTTGGTTCTCTCTTGAATAGTTTCCACCCGTTGCTTCTTGTCCTGCCTTCAGGTTCTTTGGAGAATATTTATTTATTTTATTGCATTTATATACCGCCCTTTCCCTGAGGACTCAGGGCGGTTTACAGGGTTGACCCCCTCTCCTTTGTAGCAGCCCCTCAAATATTGGAAGACTGCTAGCATGCAAATCCCCTAGTCCTTCTGTTCATTAAACTAGACATACCCAATTCCTACAACCGTTCTTCATATGCTTTAGCCTCCAGTCCCCTAATCCTTTTTGTTGCTCTTCTCTGAACTCTTTCTAGAGTCTCAACATTTATATATATATATATCTGGCCTGGAAGGAACATATTATGGGGACTTCTATGCAGTGTCTTCCCATACATTGATTTTCGGTCTCTTCCTGGATTTCCAAGGAACTACAGGATATACAAGTAGTCCTCAACTTATGACCACAATTGAGCCCAAAATTTCTGTTGCTAAGCAAGACAGTCATTAAGTCAGTTTTGCCCCATTTTACAACCTTTTTGCCACAGTTTTAAGTAAATCTCTGCTGTTGTGAAGTGGATCTGGCTTCCCCATCGGTTTTGCTTGTCAGGAGGTTGCAAAAAGTGATCACATGACTCCGGGACGCTGCAACTGTCATAAATACATGCCAGTTGCCACGCTATCTGATTTTGATCACATGACCATGCTGCAACATTTGTAAATGTTAAAAAAGGTTATGTCACTTTTTTCAGTGCCATTGTAACTTTGAACAGTCACTAAATGAATGGTTGTAAGTCGAGGAAGACCCATAAAATATATTTTTTAAATAAAGCACCTTGGCCTTTAATCTCTGATGAAATTTAATAAGAGCATTTTTTTCCCCGGAGCTACACAGTAAACCCAACCAGAGTAGATTTGCTAATCCTTGAATCCGGGTGCCCTGAACTACACCACAAACATACCTCAACCAAATCTCACCTCCCAGGAGTGAGATAGCCTTAAACCATTCTTGGCTGTTGACATAATAGTTTACCCTTTCTTCTGACACCACTTAAAGTCAACTTCAAGGTATATAAAATCTGTTAGAGTCAGACTTTGTCCCCAATGACTATGGACTGGCGGTGACTGGCACAGAAGTAGGCTTCCTACAATCACTTTTTCTTGAGATGGACAAAATATATTTATATTTGATGAATGAACGAATGAATGGATGGATGAAGTTCAGCGGTGATAACACAAATGTCATGTCAATTTTCTGCCAACTCAAGAACAGGAAAAGAGCAAAATATTATATTTATGTCCTGTAAACAAGTATATTGATGAAAAATATTTAAAAGTGTTTGTTAGTGCCTAAACCAGGGGACTTCAAACTTGGCCCTTTTATGACTTGTGGACTTCAACTCCCAGAATTCTTCAGCCAGGCACACTGGCTGAGGAATTCTGGGAGTTGAAGTCCACAAGTCATAAAAGGGCCAAGTTTGAAGAACCCTGGTCTAAACACTGAAATGCCTTTGCAAGTGGCGCACAGACAGATTTTCAAAGACAAGGAAAAGTATGCAATCCAGACATAAATGAGGATAAATAATACTATATGTTTTATTGGTTTTATTTATTCATGTGTTTCAATCCCCTCCCCCAAGGTGAACATATCCAACACACCTTCCTCCTCCTATTTTCCTCACAAGAACCCTGTGAGGTGGGTTGGGCTGAGGGAGAGTGACTGGCCCAACTTGCCCAGCCAGCTTTAATGACTAGAATTCTCAGTCTCCTGGTGATTGGCCCAAAGTCAATGTGCTCGTGACCTCCCGTTTAGACTACTGCAATGCTCTCTACGTGGGGCTGCCCTTGAGGACCACTCGGAGGCTTCAACTGGAATTTTGAGAGATTGTTATGATACTCATCAGGGCTTTTTTTCCTCATAGAACGCTCAGAACGGAGTTCCGGCACCTTTTTTGGATGGAACCTTGTAGGGTAGGCCAGGTGGGTTGTATGACATGTGTGCGTTCTGGCACCTTTTTCTTTTACAAAAAAAAGCACTGATACTCACACACATAATTATTGCCATGATTGAATGTAGCCATAAAATCATAAAACCATAATCAAAATAACCATAAAATATCCACTTATCATAAGACAAACATGTGACAAGATCTCCTTTAATACCCTTTAGCTCCAGATTGGCCTGCTGTTTTGTAACACACCTTTTTTTAAAGTAAAAATAATAATAATCAAGATTATTGATCTAGAAACAGCCTAGTTGTTATCAAAGGAAAACAAGAATTTGGAGAATAACTTCCCTAACAACTAAAAATATTCAACAGATAGCCTTCCCATAATTTTCCCTTTAACATTGCTTTTCTTGAACATTTAGATCCCTGTGGGTATAATTTATGGCATAATAGCCATTTACACTAGGTATTTATAGCAATACAGTTTATACTGAAAGTTGTCAAGTTAGGATGAAGCAGCTGCTTATTTACATTTCTTTGGTCAATGTGACCTATCCCGGTTGTTGAATCACACATGAATTTGTGAAACTGAACTTTTTTTTTTGTCTGGGAAAATAGGTATGGCTTCCTTTTGAATCACCTCACAGTCATTTTAAAAAAATGTCAGGAGGATACAGCTTTATCATAACGTACATGGTAATCAAATTAAAATTCATGTGCAGTCAATATTATTCTAGGCAAACCCAATTATCTCCTCCCTAAACATACCTGTTTATCCTTGTAGCATGCAGCCTTTTGATTGGTTATTCTTGTTTTTTTTTGTTATTTGAGGGAGGTTTTGTTTCCTACAAAACCACTTATTTTACTTTCTGAGGAGTATCCTCAATTGGATAATATCTGGTTTTATACCTGTCCCAGATTAAATTATTCTGACAGGGTTCATGTTGAAATGCGGAGAAAACCTGTAGTAAAACTGAATAAGGAAATGAGTTGTGAGTTTCATTTCTCATTGGCAGTAAAAGAAATACCTAGGAGTTCAGTTCCTTTTTTTATTATTTATCTATCGTCTCTCTGTCTGTCTGTCTGTCTGTCTCTGTCTCTCTCTCTCCCTGTCTGTCTGTCTATCACCAGAGAACTATTTTTAATTTTTAATTCAACACACAATACTACTATTGGATGGGGCTTTCTGTCTCAGAGAAAAGTAGTTGTTGTTAGATTATTTATAATTCATATTTCTAAAGCCGCCCAACGTGTCAGCGATTCTGGGTGGTGCAAATAGTAGTAGTAATCTGAATCTTTATTTATGTATTTATTTAATTATCAAAATTATACAGCCACCCAGCTCACAAAAAGTGACCCTGGCCGGCTTAACAACCAGAATAACAATTAAAGCCACTTCACAACATGAAAAACATTAAATCCCAGCAAAAATGATAAATTAAAATACAAAGGAATAAAAACCTAAAAGACCCCCCCCGCCCCCCCCCAGACAACAGAAAGACAAGCCCCATTTAATTTCATTTCAACCATTTTGCAGGAGAGTTTTCAATGTGTTTTAATGGGTTGGGGCCCTTCATATCTCTGTTTCAGAGGCAGGCAGGTTCCAAGAGAGAATCTGCGCAAAGGTTTTCAGGGCCACAGCTGCTTTTTGCTCTTTCAACAGGAGTTGGGGGTCCAGGAAGACCCCAGATTGCTTGACATGAGAGTGGCAAAAATACAGGTAGTCCTTGACTTATAGCCATTCCTTTAGCAACTGTTCAAACTTACAATAGCACTGAAAAAAGGAACTTATGACCGGTCCTCGCACTTACAACCATTGCAGCATCCCCATGGTCACATGATCAAAATTCAGGTGCTTGCCATCCGGCATATATTTATGATGGTTGCAGAATCCCAAAGTCGTGTGATCACCATTTGTGACCTTCCCAGCTACCGTGTTTTCCCGAAAATAAGACTCAACCGGAAAATAAGCGCTAGAATGATTTTTCAGGATTCTCCTAATTTTATTTATTTTATTTATTTATTATATTTTTATACCGCCCTTCTCCCGAAGGACTCAGGGCGGTGTACAGGGCAATAAATACAGAAACAGGATACAAAAGTTAAAAGCGATTAAATAAATGCCCAAGGTTAAAACAATAATTAAAACGTATTAAAACCCCAACCCTAACCCATCAGACCAGGTCAGATTGCTCAAATAGGAGCGAAGGTCGGGGGCCATCCGGAGCTCAACCAGCAAGCGGTTCCATAGGTCTGGCGCGCCCACAGAGAACGCCCTCCCCCTGGGGGCAACCAATCGACATTCTTTGATCAGAGGCACCCTGAGGAGGTCCTCTCTGTGGTAGTGCACTGGACGGAGGGAAGCTAATATAAGCCCCATCCCCCAAATAAGCCCCAGTTAAGATTGTCAGCCAGATGGATGCTTTTAGTACCGTATTTCCCCAAATATAAGCACTAACTGGAAAACAAGCCCTAATGCAGGGGTGTCAAACTGATGGCCCGTGGGCTCGTGGCCTCATGCAGAGGCCACGCCCACCCCAGCTCCGGCAATGCGAAAAAAGTCATGATACATCGCAACATGTCACATGATGCGGCGACTTTGACCCCCGTGCCCTAATGCATCTTTTGGAGCAAAAATTAATCTAAGACTTGGTCTTTTTTTCAGGGAAACACGGTAGCATCTGACAAGGAAACCCAATGAGGGAATCTGGATTTGCTTAAGAACCGTGCAATTCACTTAAGAACCACAGCACAAGGATTCGCTTAACAACTGTGGAGGAAAAGTTGCAAAATGAGGCCTGACTTATTTAACAACCGCTTTTGCTTAGCAACAGAAATTCTGGTCCCAGTTGTGTAATCGCTAACGTCAGTTCTTACTTGTGTGTGGAGAAATTCATTCTCAGCTTTCTTCCAAGGATGCTCTGGGTGTCATTTTTATGTCATTTTATAGGTAGTCCTTGTCTCACAACCATTCATTTAATAACCATTCCAAATTACAGCTGAAAAAAAAGTAACTTAGGACTATTTTTCATACTTAATGACCATTGCAGCATCCCCATGATCTTGTGATCAAAATTCGGACACTTGGCAACTGTCAAGTATAATAATAATAATAATAATAATAATAATAATAATAATAATAATAATAATAATAATAATAATAATAATAATAATTATTATTATTATTATTATTATTTAATTTTTATACCGCCCTTCTCCCGAAGGACTCAGGTCGGTGTACAGGGCAATACAATAAAATACAATATATAAAAATTAAAAGAAATATTAAATACAGTAGCCCAATTAAATAAATTAATACAAAATGTTAAAATACCCCTAAACCCATCAGACCAGGCCGGCTTGTTCAAATAAATATGTTTTTAGGTCACGTCGGAAGGAGCGAAGGCCGGGAGCCATCCGGAGCTCCACCGGTAAACGGTTCCAAAGGTCTGGCGCACCCACAGAGAACGCCCTCCCCCTGGGGGCCGCCAGTCGACACTCTTTGACCGACGGCACCCTAAGGAGGCCCCCTCTGTGGGAGCGCACTGGACGAAGGGAAGTTGATGCCGGCAGCGGATGCTCCCGTAAGTAACCCGGACCCATGCCATTTAGGGCTTTATAGGTTGTAACCAGCACCTTAAATCTTACTCGGAGGACAACCGGAAGCCAATGCAGCTCACGGAGTAGAGGTGTTACATGGGAGTATCGGGAAGCCCCCACCACCACTCGCGCGGCTGCGTTCTGCACCAGCTGGAGCCTCCGAGTAGTCCTCAAGGGCAGCCCCATGTAGAGAGCATTGCAGTAGTCCAAACGGGAGGTCACGAGTGCATGAGTGACTGTGTGCAAGGCATCCCGGTCTAGATAGGGCCGCAACTGACGCACCAGGCGAACCTGAGCGAAGGCCCATTATGATGGTTGCATTGTCCCTGGATTGTTTGATCCCCATTTGTATTCTTTCCAGCCAGCTTCTGACAAGTGGTCCATGGAGGCGGCTAGTTTCACTTAATGACCGCATCATTCACTTAACAACGATAGTGATTTTCTTAACAGCTGAGGCAGAAAAGGTCATTAAATGGGGCAAAACTCACTTACCAACTGCCTTGCTTAGCCACGGAAGTTTTGGGCTCAATTGTGGTCGTAAGTCGAGGACTGCTGCAACTGAAATATGCAGGAAAGAAGTCAGAGAGTAAAAAGAAATAATGAGCCAGAAGCTGGATTTTGATAAATTGTCTACTTTATGTTAATGGTTTAAATCGTCACACTCATTTGCAGCACTGCTTTTTATTTTGCTGAGTAAAAAGTTAATGTTACATTAGATTTTGTGATGAATTGGGATAAAGGGAACTGTGGTTATTTAAAACTTGGAAATTATAAATATTATACGTTAAATTTAAATATTAACGGGAAACTAAAAATTGGGAAAAACTAATTAGGACATTGATAGTCTATAAAGATTGAATGTTAAAATAACTAGGATATGTCTAAACTAAAAATTATTGATAAATGTGAAAGTTATTTTTGTTTAATTGATAGAATAAGAATTGTATTAGTTTAAACATGAGACAGTAAACACTAAGGGGAAAAGAGAGGAAATATTTAATGTAATAGTTTGAGGCTAGTACTAAAGATAATTGTATGTTATTGAATTATCGATTAACTCAGCCGCCATGTTGCTTTTTAAATATTTAAACGTAAAACTAGAAAATCAATAAAACTTTTTTTAAAAAAAGTTAATGCTGCATTTCACCAGGAGCATCTTTTGCCAAAGTTCAGTTATCTTTCATAAGCTGAATCTGCACACTCAAAATTCTCAGCGAAGGCAGCCCTTGAGTTACAATCGTAATGGGGCCTGACCACTACAGTCGTATAGTCATAACGGTCATAAAATTGGTTAGTCATATTTATTTATTTATTTTATTTAGTTATATTTATATACCGCCCTATTCCCTGAGGACTCAGGGCGGTTTACAGGGAATTAAAAATCCAAAATACAAAAATTAAGAACCAAATTAAAAAATATTAAATTGACCCTGTACTCAATTAAAAAGAACCCCAAATTAAAAATTTCTCCTCAGTCTGGGCCCGAGAGCTCGAAGAGCCAGGTCTTCAGGCCCCGGCGGAATGATCGGAGGTCGGGGGCAGTTCTCAGCTCCACCGGCAGCTGGTTCCAGAGGGCAGGCGCTCCCACCGAGAAGGCCCTATCCCTGGGTGTCACCCGCCGGCAATCTCTTACCGGCGGGACCCTGAGCAGACCCTCCCTGTGGGAGCGCACTGGGCGAAGGGCGAAGGGCGTTTGATGCCGGCAGCAGGTGTTCCCTCAGATATCCTGGACCCAGGCCATGTAGGGCTTTATATGACCATCCCTGTTTTATGATCTTTTCTGAAGTTAAACAAATACTGCAGTTGTTAAGCAAATCACTATGGCACAGTTTTGCTAAAAACTGGAAATGCCAGTTTTATCAAAGCTGTCATAAAACATGGTCATGTGACTGAAGGACGCTAGAAACGGCCATAAATGCAGTTGTGTTGCCAAATGCCCAAAGTATTGTCATGTGACCTCGGGGTGGTGGTGGTTTAGGATCTTCATATTCATGTCAAATAATAATAATAACAACAACAACAATAACAGAGTTGGAAGGGACCTTGGAGGTCATCTAGTCCAGCCCCCTGCTCAGGCAGGAAACCCTATACCATTTCAGACAAATGGTTGTCCAGTCTCTTCTTCAAAACTTCCAGTGTTGGAGCATTGTTGGAGGCAGGTTGTAACCCTAACCCTAACTGGTCATAAATCAAGGACTACATTTACATTCAATTTTTGGTTAAGAATGCATAGCACTTAAGGGATGCAGCCTCCTTCAGAGTCCTAGAATGAACAATTGAACAGTAAAAATGATGGAAAGAAGAATCATGTAAGAAAGTTTCTTAAATAACAAGGAACACCCCCAGAAACTTACATGCAGAAAGCATGTTTACTTTTTCAATGTGAGCTAGTTTGCCTACCTAGCAGAGTGGAAGAGACTTTTCAATTTACCAGACATTGATGATACCAAGTATCATGGATTCTGTTGGACAAGATCCCTGTTTGAGAAGTTTATAAACTTAACATTGGATATTGGTGAAGCCGTTGTTTGATGAACTGAAATGTACAAAGGAATTATTACACATCACTCACGATTATAGAATAGATTAAATAGCAGAATGGAATGGGAGAAGAAATGGTGCACCAACAGATGAATGATGGTTGTGGTGGAAGTCTCTCTCTCACACACACACAGAGAAGGAAATATTTTGGGGAATATTAAAAAGGCAGAATATTATATTTCCCAAAAGGATGATAAAGGCAGAAAAGCAGGCCCAGTTTTTCTTAATGGCCCCAAATAGACACTAAGCAGGCCAGCTAGGTAGAAATGCAGATTTGACAATTTCATTCAGAAAGACTGAGGCCCCATTTGTGAGCAAATACTACAGGGCAGAAGCCTATTCAAGACAAAATATTTTGAAACCCCTTGTAGCTGATAGCTAACAATAGCAGAGGGATAGAATTAGAACCAACAACCCCTCACCCCAAAATCCAACATAGGACATAACCATCAGCCACAGCTACAGGGAAGCAGGACATGACCTTTAGGACATAATAGGATTAACCCACCACTATCAGAAAACCAAAAGGGCAGACTCAAAAGCTCAGGTCAAAGTTCATGCCACAGGATCAACTGCAAACCCAAAAGCCCAACAAGGTATAAAAACCCACCTGTCCCAGCTCCATGTGGTCAGCTGCCCCAGAGCCACATGCTATTGTGGTTCTGCTCTTCAATAAACGGCAATCTTCTTTCTAAAGCAGTCTCCATTTTGTTTATTCCCAGCTTGGACTGGACCCTGATGAAGATTTTTCTTTCAACGGTTGGAAAAATTTGGACATACGAATCTTAAAGACAGAATTTCAAACAGAATTTGTCCTGTCGCTGCCAGAACCAACAGAACAGATTTTTTTTTCCCATTAGGAATAATAACTGGACAGATGAGAAAATTGGCAATTCTAAAATCACTGTTTATTTTGAGAGTTTGTTGTAGTCACAGCTGTGCTGAATCCCTCAGTATGTTCTTTAAAAACAAGTTTCCTTCAAAACAACTGCTCTACAGAAAAGTACTTGCCTTTTTGTGAATTTTTGTGCAAATGAAAAAACTGGGCCATTGAAAGGGATTTTCCCCCCTCTAATGTTTGTCTTACGCTCTTGAGAAATTGAGTAATGGAAAAATGTATCTATGCATGTATGTTTTTTGTCTTGCTAAAATATCCAACTTCAGTTTCTTCACTAATTATTGGGTATTAGATTCTGGGATATCTTACTATTTAGTTTAATCCATTCTTCCTTCCACCCACATAGTATTTCCTGTTCCACTGGCTGCTGTACAACCTCAAAGCATAATAGAGCCACCCCCTTGCTTAATGGTTGGCAAACTTTCTTTTCTTCAAATGGTTCCCCCTATTTTCTCCAGATATATTTTGTGTAGTTGTGACATAACAGTTTAATTTTTGTGAAGTCCTTGTTTGAGCTTGGTTTCTTTCTTGCAGACGTTTCATTACCCAACCAGGTAATATGACCAATGTGAATAAGTGTGATTTCCCCCCTATTTATATTATTATTATTATTAATTTTATTTGTATACCGCCCTTCTCCCGAAGGACTCAGGGCGGTGAACAGGGCAAACATATAAAAGTACAAAAATACAAAAAATAAGAAAGAATTAAACGAGATGCCCAAGCTACAACAATAGGTTAAAATACATTTAAAACAACAATAAAATCCAAACCCATCCCCCATCAGGCCAGGCCGGCTTGTTCGAACAAATAAGTCTTCAGATCACGTCGGAAGGAGCGAAGGTCGGGTGCCATCCGGAGCTCAACCGACAAACGATTCCATAAATCCGGGGCGCCCACAGAGAAGGACCTCCCCCTGGGGGCCACCAGACGACATTCTCTGACCGGTGGCACCCTGAGGAGGCCCTTTCTGTGGGAACGCACAGGGCAGAGGGAAGTTGATGCTGGCAGCAGGTCACTATACAGTAGCTTGCCCTGCCAATGTTAATGGAGATGTATTTTGCCCTTTGGTACTTCCTTGATTAGGGTATTGTTCTCTGTCTGACTGTTTGTCTGGTGTTAATCCCTGCTTATCCACGTGTAGGTTGCTGGAGAGAATGTGTTCTGGTCTTTTTATCTGCTTCTTATTTTATATATTGTTATATTTTCTCTTTTGAATGGTGGATAAATGTGCTTTATCTCAACAAGTGAAAGAAGCCTACAGAAGGATTCTTAGTTTGCCACAGGAAATGATTGGAAAGAGTTATTTCTGCCAGAGGACTTACGTACACTTCATAGTGCGTTATAGCCCTCTCTGAGCAATTTACAAATTTCACTATATTGCTCCCAACAATCTAGGTCCTCGTTTTATTGATCTTGGAAGGATGGAAGGCTGAATCAACCTTGAGCCAGCCAGGACTGAACTGCTGGCAGGAGGAAAAGGTCAAAGAACCCGAGGCAGACCCAGAAAAAGATAGAAAGACAACATTAGTGATGCACTGCAACAACATGAGGTAACAATGATTGAGACTGTCAGAACTGCAAGAACCAAAACTTTGTACTGTATATCTCTCAACAATGAAGTGGGAGGAGGAGGGGAGGAAGGGAGGAAGGAAGGAAGGAAGGAAGAGAAGGAAAGGAAGGAAGGAAGGAAAGAAGGAAGAGGAAGAGGAAGAGGAAGAAGAAGAAGGAGGAGGAGGAGGAGAAGATTTTAACCAGAATATTAACTCCTTTGAGAATAAATCAGAATGGCTAGTGGTTGGTTTCTCTGAACTTCAAAACTGGCTGTTTTGAAGGATCAGAATTTGCCTGTTTCTCATAGAAATAGGAGAATTCGGTGTACAGTATGTCTGTGAATGTTTGTAGAAGTACAGAGCCTCTAACATGCTAGGTATACATAGTGTGATTTCTCCTTGTCTCAGAAGTTTTACATTTGAAGGATTATCATAGTTATGCCCCTGGATTATCATAGTTATAGTTCCATTTTTGTATAGTCGGTCATAAAAAAACACCCAACTATAATTCTAGACAAAACAAGCTAAGATTGAATTTTGCTACTTAATGATTCTCACAGTTCTGGTTTTAGCAACTATGCATGCTGCCAAGTACATCTTGAGCTAATCACTGTACCCAAACAGCTGTTCGGGCAGCTGTGCCTACCCTTCTCACGCTGGAAAAAAAATGCAGTTGAGCAAGTATTTCCTTTTGCCACAATGAGTTTGTCTCCTCCATGTTTCTTTGAATAGATTGTGGTAAAATATAAAGGCAAAGTTGGAAGTTTTTATACTGCCTACCTAACTTTCTTGTTGGTAGAAGTGTTTTACATCCGGGGTGGGGAATTATGGCCCTTTTATGACTAGTGGACTTCAACTCCCAGAATTCCTGAGCCAGCCATGCTGGCTCATGAATTCTGGGAGTTGAAGTCCACAAGTCACAAAGGAGTCATAGTTCCCCCACCTCTGATTTACATCAGAGTCTTTCCCTTCTCAGTCCTACTTCTTCCATTCTGCTTGTGCATTTTTCTCACAAACCTCCTTATTTGGCAAGAGATGAAAGCCCTTTCTCTTCCAGGGACTTCTCTGCTAGGTCTCACTTATCCTCACATCCCTCTAATTGCAACACAAAATGCCTCACTAATTGTTCTCAAAGGACATGGCCTCATCATGCTGCCTGGTCTCATTCCCAGCCCACACAGCCTGTATTTGTTTTTAGCTGTTCCTGTTTAAAAGTGACATTTTTCCTTTTTTTCGCCCAACACACGTCTTGACATGGACATGCTCTATCATGCCTCATCAATAAGGCTGGGGATGACATATTCAGGGGCTGAAATCTTTTGCTGATTTATTTATTTGTCTGTTTGTTGCATCCCACCTTCAAGATGGAGAACAGGTACAATGCACCTTCCTCCTCCTGTTTTCCCCCCACAACAACAACCCTGTGAGGTGGCCTAGGCTGAGAGAGAGGACTGAACCAATGTCACCCAGCTCACAATCTCCTGGTGGTTGGCCCAAAGTCACCAAGTCGGCTTTCATGTCTAAGGCAGGTCTAGAATTCACCATCTCCTGGTAGTTGGCCCAAAGTCACCCAGCTGGCGTTCATGTCTAAGGCGGGATTGGAACTCCCAGTCTCCTGGTGATTGGCCCAAACAAAGTCACCAAGCTGGCTTTCATGTCTAAGGTGGGACTAGAACTCCCAGTCTCCTGGTGACTGGCCCAAAGTCACCCAGCTGGCTTTCATGTCTAAGGCGGAACTAGAACTCCCAGTCTCCTGGTGATTGGCCCAAAGTCACCCAGCTGGCTTTCATGTCTAAGGCGGAACTAGAACTCCCAGTCTCCTGGTGATTGGCCCAAAGTCATCCAGCTGGCTTTCATGTCTAAGGCAGAACTAGAAGTCACCGTCTCCTGGTAATTGGCCCAAAGTCCCCCAGCTCACTTAACAACTGCCTGGCTTAGCAACAGAAATTTGGGCTCAGTTGTGGTTGTAAGTCAAGGATGACCTGGAGAAGAACTGGTTCCCTGCAATCCCAGACTGGCTATAAAGTTTTTCCTCTTCCTAGATAAAATTAGTTATTGATTGCCTCCTTTCACCAACACAATTGGTTCCAAAGGGAATTGCCAGTATATATTTAACTCAGAGGAAGTACACTTATGTACATGTTGTCTTCGTCACACGCTTTGGCAATATGGCGCTCCCTCCTTAAACACGGAGCCATCTGACGTTCACACCCGTTTTTATGTATGTTATAGACAAGTGCTGTCCGAATATTTATCTCCTTTTTCTGGAACTCGCGGTGCTTCTATGTCAGTAAAGAGCTCCTGTCAGCAGAAAGAACAGGCAGATGAGACAGTTCTGGATTTCACTTGACAAGACTTCCTTTCCCACCTGGTTTTTTATTATTATTATTCAATGCACTGATGGCGGCTGTCTCTCCTGTGCTTACATCATACGTGTCAGATCAATGCAAGTACACACCAAAGAAAGCATGAGCGATAATAAACAAACTCCTTTAATCACAGGATGATAAGTCAGAAAACAGGCTTCAATAGTATGCACAGAATGCAAGCCTTAGCAGATCTCTCTGTGTTTTGCTCAAATTAACATCGTGTTTCTCCTGAGCAGTCATTCCATTTGTAAAAAATACCCTTGTAGAAGATAACTAAGGTTTTTATTTTAAAGCGCATGCTTTTGGGATCAATTTATAAAAGTATTTAGTGAGTTGTGAACATAGAGGAAATTAGCTTAGGGTTATCCGGTATCTGCCACCACTATTCAGGCAGTCCTCTACATATGACCACAACTGAGCCCCAAATTTCCGTTGCTAAGTGAAACATTCGTTGTGAGTTTTGCCCCATTTTATTCCTTTTCTGGCCACAGTTGTTAAGTGAATCCCAGTTAGTAACATGGTTGTTAAGTGAATCTGGCTTCCCCATTGACTTTGCTTGTCAGAAGGTTGCAAAAGGGGATCACATGACCCCGGGACACTGCAACCGTCATAAACACATGCCAGTTGCCAAGCATCCAAATTTTGATCACATGATCACAGGGATGCTGCAACAGTCATAAGTGTGAAAAATGGTCATAACTCACTTTTTTCAGTGCCCCTGTAACTTTGAACAGTCACTAAATGAACTGTTGTAAGTCGAGGCCTACCTGTATTGCTATAAATGCCACTGAACTCTTGTGAGTATATGTGCACAATTTTGTAGCAGAACAGTGTTTGAATTCCTGATAATTCTGCCTGTATATCTCACGAGGACACAGGCTTTGGTATGATAAGAACAAATAAAATATTGTCCATCCCCCTGATTCCTCATTCCTTTTTCTTTACCTCACTGGTTAATATTTCTGCATTGACTATATGTCATAATATGTTATTCTTTGGGCTCACAAACTAAACTAGTGAAGCCATTTTCATTTGTTGGAAATCCATCGAGATCTAGTTTTGTGTAACACTAAGTCATGGATTGAGGCAACACCACACAAGCCCGTAACCCCCATTATGATTTAGGGCAGGGGTGTCAAACCGCTGGCCCACGGGCCTGTTGTGTCACGCAGAAGCACACGCTCACCCCAGCTCTCACAAGGGGAAAAAAGTTGTGATACATCGCGACACATCGCGTGACGTGGCGAGTTTGACACCCCTGATTTGTGTGAAGCCACCCATATTATGCTGCACAAGGAACTGCTGTGGTCTCTTTCCTGTAGTGACAAAAACAGTATACAGATAGTCCTTAACTTACAAGCCTTTGTTTAGTGACACCTCAAACAGGGGCACTGAAAAAATAAAATAAAATAAAAAATGACCCAGCCTCACACTTATGAACAGGGCAGTATCCCCATGGTCACATGATCAAAATTTGCCAATTGTCAACTGGCATGTATTTACAACGGTTGCAGCATCCTGGGGGATGTGATTGCCATTTGTGACCTTCCCAGCTGACGTCTGGCCTGTAAAGTCAGCGGCAGGAAGCTGGATTCACTTAACAACCACATAATTCACTTAACAACTGCGGCAATTTGCTTAACAACCTTGGCAAAAAAGGTCATATGATTGGACACAATTCACTTAACAACTGCCTTACTTAGCAATGGAAAATTTGGTTCCAGTGGTGGTCATAAGTGGAGGAAGACCTGTAAAGTTAAACAGTATTTTCTACAGCAGGAGAACGTCGTAGAATAGCAGAGTTGGAAGGGACCCTGGAGGTCTTCTAGTCCAACCCCCTGCTCAGGCAAGAAACCCTATTTACCATTTCAGACAAATGGCTTGTCCAGTCTCTTCTTAAAAACTTCCAGTGTTGGAGCATTCACCGCGTCTGGAGGCAAATTGTTCCACTGATTAATTAGTGCCACTGCTTATTTAAGGAGCGGCTTAAAGGGGATTGGCTGGCAACAGGAACTGGAACGTCAGTGACAGCTTTAGCAGGGATGAATAACCCTACAAGGAATGTGGGGAAGGATCCATCACTTTCCCCATTTGCCTCCTGAACCTCAGGTTTGCTTGAAAGCTGGACTTGCCTCAATTCTAGACCAGGGGTTGGCACCTTTAAGACTTGTGGACTTCAACTCCCAGAATCCCTCAGCCAGCCATGCAGCTGAAGTTCGCAAGTTCAACTTTTAAGACCTTCAACTTTAAGACTAGCCCCCTTCTGCTTAACCCAGTTAAGGTACGGCCTTCCCTCCATTAGCCCAAAAGGCTTTCCAACAAAGGCGCATGGGGCGACATAGGACTACAGTGTTTCTCAACCTAGCCAATTTGAAGATGTGTGGACTTCAGCTCCCAGAATTCCCCAGCCAGCCACGCACGGTAGGAAGCTGCTGCTTCTATTCTTAAGCAGATGTTGGAAGAGAATTGTTGGATGGATAACGCAATCTCATTCTCCATTCCAGGAGCTACAAAATAGGTGGAGTTTCAGTCACACCATCGTAGCCAACATCTTGACATTTTTGACCACACCTTGTAGACACGCCTGCACTCTCCCTTTTCTTCTTAGGAAACAAGTTAAGTAGTTTTTAATATTGGAAGGACAAAGTAAACCAAGATGGGATTCTGGTTGTTGTTGTTGTTTTACCTAGATAATATTGTCATTCTTTCTCTCTGATGCAACTGGTTGTATTTTGCTTTGCCCATTATAATTTTCAGGAACAAGGGCTGGGCCTCTTGTCTCAATTCCATCCTTGTTTATTCAAGTCTCACCAACTTCATCAGCAATGCTGTTAGATGACGTCAAGGATATTGAGGTGGAGGAAATGCTGCCATCTCTAGAAAATATATACTCCGTGCCTGTACAAGTAGTCCTCGACTTGTTACCACAATTGAGCTCCAGATTTGTTGTTAAGTAAATTTTTCCCCAGTTTGTGACCTGTCTTGCTACAGTTGTTAAGTGAATCCTTGCAGGTGTTCACTTACTAACACAGATGTTAAGTGAATCGCTAGCGTTTGTTAAGTTAGTGACACATTTGTTAAATGAATCTGGCCTCCCCCATTGACTTTGCTTGTCAGAAGGTTGCAAAAGGACATCACATGACCCCAGGACAATGCAACCATCATAAGTACATGCCAGTTGCTAAGCCTCTGAATTTTGATTTAATAATAATAATAATAATAAAGTTGGAAGGGACCTTGGTCATCTAGTCCAACCCCCTGCTCAGGCAGGAAACCCTATACCATTTCAGACAAATGGCTGTCCAGTCTCTTCTTAAAAACTTCCAGTGTTGGAGCATTTACAGCTTCTGGTGGCAGGTTGTAATTGTTCTAACTGTCAGGAAGTTTCTCCTTAGTTCTAGGTTGCTTCTCTCCTTGATTAGTTTCCATCCATTGCTTCTTGTCCTGCCTTTGGGCGCTTTGGAGAATAGCTTGACTCCCTCTTCTTTGTGGCAGCCCCAGAGATACTGGAACACTGCTATCATGTCCCCCCTCGTCCTTCTCTTCATTAAACTAGACATACCCAATTCCAGAGCCATTCCTTATATGTTTTAGTCTCCAGTCCCCTAATCATCTTGGTTGCTCTTCTCTGACCTCTTTCTAGAGTCTCAACATCTTTTTTACATCGTGGTGACCAAAACCGGATGCAGTATTCCAAGTGTGGCCTTACCAAGGCCTTGTAAAGTGGTATTAACACTTCACGTGATCTTGATTCTATCCCTCTCTTAATGCATCCTAGCACTGTGTTGGCTTTTTTGGCAGATTTATGTGACCATGGGATTGCTGCAGTGGTTGTAAATGTGAAAAATGATTATAAGTCATTATTTCCAGTGCTGCTGTAACTTGGAATGGTCACTAAATGAAAGTTATGAGTCGAAGACTATCTGGACTGCAAAAGTCTTCTAGACTAGAGCAGGCTTGTACAACTGGTAGAGGAGAAAGGGTCACATCGGTCAATTAAAAACCACTGGGCAGCGAAGGTGATGGGGGCAAGAGAGGCGGGGTGGCTTTGAGTAATGTTTTCAGTAACAAGGAGTCTCTTTGATTAATGTTTCTAGTTCTTTGAAATCACAAAGAACGTTCTCCATGTAAATGTGAAGTTTTGATAAGGTCTGGTTCAAACTGGCTGAAGACAAGAACTATATATACAAAGATTTGAATTCTAGGAACTTGTAAACTCACTGTAATATGGGAAACCCCCCTCCCGAATCTGACAATGAACATTAACAGGATCATACAAGTTGTCCTTGAATTATAGCAGTTCATTTAGGTAAAGGTAAAGGTTCTCCCGCACATGCGTGCTAGTCGTTTCCAACTCTAGGGGCCGGTGCTCATCTCCGTTTCAAAGCCGAAGAGCCAGCACTTGTCCAAGGACATCTCCGTGGTCATGTGGCCGGCGTGACTAGACGCCAAAGGCGCACGGAACGCTGTTACCTTCCCACCGTAGTGGTCCCTATTTTTCTACTTGCATTTTTATGTGCTTTAGAACTGCTAGGTTGGCAGAAGCTGGGACGAGTAACAGGCGCTCACTCTGTTACGCGGCACTCGGGATTCGACCCGCCAAACTGCCGACCTTCTGATTGACAAGCTCAGCGTCCTAACCCACTGAGCCACCGCGTCCCTAGCAGTTCATTTAGTGACTGTTTAAAGTTACAACGGCACTGGGAAAAGTGACTTAGGACAGTTTTTTCACACTTATGACCGTTGCAGCATCCCCGTGGTCACGCGATCAAAATTTACACTCTTGGCAACTGGCCACCAACGCCCAGAATTCCCCAGACAGCCTGGGAGTTGAATCTCACACATCTTCAAACTTGCTGAGGCTGAGAAACACTTCTCTGAATTTATTGTGTGAAGTTAAAACAAATCTCCTACCTTTTGAGCCTTGACTTTGAATTCTGAATCTATGCTCTTCTCGAATAATGGAAAGTAAACAATTATGCGATGGATTGAATGCACATGGTGGAAGAAATGACCCCTTAATCTTTCCGTCTTAAAGTATGCCAAAAATCCAGGACACTCAACGCATTTACTTCTATTCCCTTTAGAAGCGGCTTTGTGGATCAAATATAGGAACAAGTGCATTCTTGGCACTTCAGACAAACAAACCAACCTCTATATAAGGCCTGCAAGCCACACAGTTCTCATTCTCATGAGGATGTATAAATGGATGGAAACAACTTGGAGGAAAGAAAAATTAGCTGAGTAGTCAACTCACAAGAATGGTTTCCCTAGTAACCATTAACAAATTTATTCAAACGGAGTCAAAAGACTGGTTTTAATCAAGTCCTAGGGATAATAGAGATATCTTCCCAGATGAAAATCTCTGAAATATTTTAATTTGACTATCATTGTCCAGAAGTGTAGAAAGAAATTCTACAGTATTTGTTATCAAGTGGATTCAATAGTGATACTACAGGTAGCTCTTGACTTACAACCATTCATTTACTGACTGCTTGAAGTTACAACGGCACTGAAAAAATTGACTTGTGAAGGTTTTTCACACTTGCGACCGTTGCACCATCCCTACAGTCACGTGATCAAAATTTGGATGCTCGGCAACTGGTTCATATTTATGACGTGTGCAGTGTCCCGGGATCATGTGATCCCTTTCTGCAGTCTTCTGACAAGCCAAGTCGATGAGGAAGGCAGATTCACTTAACAACCATGTTACTAACTTAACACCTGCAAAGATTCGCTTAACAAGTGTGGCAAGAATGTGTAAGGTGGGGCAAAACTCACTTAACAGAAATGTGGGGCTCAATTGTGGTCGTAGGTTGAGGACTACCTGTAGAAGAACTGATTCCCTGCAGTGATTCACTTAACAACTGTGGCAAGAAAGGTTTTTAAATGGGACAAAAATAACAACTTTCTCACTCAGGACCAGAAACTTTGGAATCAGTTATGGTCAAAACTCTACAGTCTTTATTGTTACAAACAAAAGACAGGATATTGTCCTGCGGAGTGATTAGATCTTTAAGATCCTCAACGTTCTATTCCCCAAAGCACCTGAGGGCAGGACAAGGAA
This sequence comes from Vipera ursinii, assembly GCF_947247035.1. NCBI lineage: Eukaryota > Metazoa > Chordata > Lepidosauria > Squamata > Viperidae > Vipera > Vipera ursinii. The sequence continues at coordinate 70,410,052 of NC_139521.1, forward strand.
CAATGGATGGAAACTAATCAAGGAGAGAAGCAACCTTGAACTAAGAAGAAATTTGCTGACAGAACAATTAACCAGTGGAACAACTTGCCTCCAGAAGTTCTGGAAATTGGACAACCATTTGTCTGTAATGGTATAGGGTTTCCTGCCTGAGGAGGGGGTTGGAGTAGAAGACCTCCAAGGTCCCTTCCAACTCTGTTATTCTATTCTACTCTACTCCACTCCACTCCACTCCACTCCACTCCACTCTACTCTACTCTACTCTACTCTACTCTACTCTACTCTACTCTACTCTACTCTACTCCACTCCACTCCACTCCACTCCACTCCACTCCACTCCACTCCACTCCACTCCATATTCTATTCTATTCTATTCTATTCTATTCTATTCTATTCTATTCTATTCTATTCTATTCTATTCTATTCTATTCTATTCTATTCTATTCTATTCTATTCTATTCTATTCTATTCTATTCCATTCCATTCCATTCCATTCCATTCCATTCCATTCCATATTCCATTCCATATTCCATTCCATTCCGTTTTATTCTGTTCTGTTCTGTTCTATTCTATTCTACTCTAACATTCACACACACACAAATAAGGTGCTATCTAGGCACCAAAATAAGTGCTATTAAGGCACCAAACCCTCCTCGACGTCACCGCCCACCAGGAATTAGAGTGAAGTCCACAAACTTAATTTGTCACAAAGGTAATGTGCAGAGAGCACAATTTATTTTCCACCTGCTTCAGTTGGAGGCACCTTTTACAATCATCACATCATGCAATGGGGTAAACAACCCTTTGGCTTTTGCTGGAAAAGTAGGGCAAGGTGCTTGTTCCTGAACTTGGCTGGGCATCATCTTTACAAAGGCTGGGGCCTATGAGAGCTCACCAACCCTGCGTAGCTAGCCTGCAAAACATGCCACCATTTTAAAAGTTTGGACTGCCTACGACAAGGAGGCTAAAGGTAAAGATTACAATGGGACATTGTTGCCCACAGAATTTCTCCCTTCTTGCTTGTTTGCATGTAGGATGTGAAGTTCGGGAGTTCTGACATGTTATCCCGTGGTATGTCTGCTCTAAATATTAGCGGGAGATCTTAGAAAAAAGAAGAGGGACGACTGTGTGTCAATGATGTAGTGTTAGCTCTACTGTCCATTCCGGTTGACTTGAACACAATAGATGAGTGTTCTTCAACATTGGGAATTTTAAGATGCGTGGACTTTAACTCACAGAACAGTCCACACATCTTAAAATCCCTAAGGTTGAGAAACACTGTAGCAGAACTTAGATAACCTTAGCTGATCCTGAAAACTAAAGGACAGGGTTGGTTAATGCTTGGATAGAAGACAATCAGAAAATTCAAGCTGTAGGCTAGACTTGGAAGTCAGAAAACCAAGACAGTAGTGCAAATCAAGAAAACCGCTGCAAGACAGCAATGCCAAAATTACTTCCATGTTGTTCTTAGTGGAGTCTGATCTTTAGCTGTTCTGATTTCTACCTGAACCAGTCCAGAATGCAACCTGTGGTTGAGTTTATATCTCCTGCTAAGCCAAAGGCATTTAAACACACTATGACTTTGTGTGGAGGCCAACAAATTTTTCCCAGATCTCAGGTGAGATAGCCTAACACAGTGATGTCGAACCTTTTAGAGACCAAGTGCCCAAACGGCAACCCAAAACCCACTTATGTATCGTAGTGTGCCGGGTGGGCGTGACCCATTGGGTGGGTGTGGCCCATTGGGTGGGTGTGGCTGTGGTGGTAACGGCAAACTGGGTGGGACTAAAAAGTTCAATCAATCAATTCCAACTTTGCAAGATCTTTTTTTTCCCCGCGAGAAGTTGAAAATGATTGATTGAACCTTTTTTTTTCCTTGCACACGGCGGCAGAGGCCCAAAGTGAAAAGGTTTTATAAAACCCAGCTGAAGGCTCAGGACTGGGGCGATGGCGTGCGTGCCCACAGAGAGGGCTCTGCGTGCCACCAGTGGCATTCGTGTCATAGGTTCGCCACCACGGGCCTAACATCTACCACTGATCCCCATTGCTAGAATCTCAACTCAGACTTCTAAAAATTCATCGAGTTTGGGGTAATCCTTCTGCAAGACTCTATTTTAGCAGTTTACCAGATGGGATAAGATGTATTATGGGCCTGCCAGCTACTAATTGATTATGTGCAAACGAAGCCTGTCTCAGAAGTACAGTAAGTCCTTGACTTACAACAGTTCATTACAGAAATTACAATGGCGAAAAAAAGTGACTTATGACCGATTTTCACACTTACAACCATTGTAGCATCCCCATGGTCATGTGATTAAAATTTAGATGGTTGGCAACGGGCTCATATTTATGACAACTGCAGTGTGCCACGGTCATGTGACACCCTCCCCCCCTTTTGCAACCTTCTGACAAGCAAAATCAATGGGGAAGCCAGATTCAATTAACAACACCGCTGCTAACTTAACCACTGCAGTAAGTCACTTAACAACTGTGTCAAGAAAGGTTGTATAATGGGTGAAAAACTCACTTTAAAAATGTCTCACTTAACAACAGAAATTTTGGGCTCAGTTGTGGTCATACGTCAAGAACTACCTGTAGATCAGGGGTGTCAAACTCAATTTCATGGAGGGCCGCATCAGCATTGCGGTTGCCCTCAGGGGGCCAGGTGGGTATGGCCAGGGTGGGCGTGGCCTACTGGGTGGGCGTGGCTAGAGTGCGTATGGCCTACTGGGTGGGCGTGGCCAGCTCTACATCGTTGGCATCAAGGGTGCCTATGGGGGCCTGGGCAGGAGTGGGACAGATTTGAGGGTCTCTGGCAGGAGGAGGGTCTCTGGGCCAGGGCCAAGGCAGCAGGGGCCGTTCTCTCACTGTTTCCAGGATGGCTTCGTGGGCCGTATGAAACCACTTTGCGGGCCGCATCTGGCCCCTGGGCCTTGTGTTTGACATGTCTGCTGTAGATTAATAAAAGATCCAGCACCAATGTCGGGTGAGATGTATACATTTCACAAAACTTGGTATTTTACTGTCTTTCCACAGAGAAAGAACAACTATCAAGTTAACATATTTTCTTTTAAACAAAGGACACAAACATCTGCCATTTGAATGAGTAGGGCAAAGGTGTAACTATTTTATATTTGCTGCCTGGTTCAAAAGAAGAATCTTCTAACTGACTTTTAAAAGTTCAAGTATTAAGGTAAAGAATTGAAAACAGCAGCTCCTGAACAACTTAAGGTTATGTGGTAAATGGTCTCTGCTCAGCAACAAGGCTTTTTTTAAAACAAAAATCTCTGAATTTCATCACAACTAAAATGAACATAAAAGTAAAAGAAGCAAAATACCCAGTTAATTTTTTTAGAGCTGGGAATCCAGAGCTTTTCCAGATTTGTGTGTGTGTGTGTGTGTGTGTGTGTGTGTGTGCCTGCATTTGTAATTGTAGGAATTTTAACTATAGCCTGCAGCAAAATCAGGCATGAACCTGCTCAAGAGTGGGATGTGCTAAATACGGTCTTTGCGAAGACTGTACAATTAAATGGAGACGAACAGTGATTAGAATTAATTAACACATTAAGTGGCTTGGTCAGTACTGTTGACTTAGTTAAAATAATTTACCTCTGAGCATCAAGATTGGCTGGAGCTACTCAGCAAAACTTATTGCGACAGATACCGTGAGCTGTCAATATGCAAAATTAAGAATTAAGATTGCACTAGGATTATGTTTGGTTTATTCCTCTTTTGCAAGCAAAGATGTTTGGAAGCAGGAAAAAACACCCTGCCTGGATCCAATGATAATGAAGCCTTGCAAAAATGAACACGCAATAGAACAGTCTTTCAAACTTGGCAATTTTAAGAAGGAAGAACTTCAACTTCCAGAATTCCCCAGCCAGCATTAAAATTGTGAAGTTTGAAAATCATTGCAGTGGAGCAACATAACAACGATGAGCCCAGGATTAATCTTAAGAACGGGCTATGTCTCTGTCAATTATACTGAATTGCCAAATATACAATAATGTGTTTTGGTTATAAGAACTTTTCATCAACACACTTAAAGCAGACAGAATTGAAGTATTTATTCAAATACAGGTGGTCCTCGACTTAACGACCATAATTGAGCTCAAAATTTCTGTTGCTAAGTGAGACATTTGTTAAGTGAGTTTTGCCCCATTTTACAATTTTTCTCGCCACAGTTGTTAAGTGAATTGCTGCAGTTGTCAAGACCATGACATGATCGTTAAGTGAATTTGGCTTCCCCACTGACTTTGCTTGTCAGAAGGTCACAAAAAGGGATCACATGATCCCGGGAAACACAACCATCATAAATATGAGGCAGTTGCCAAGCATCTGAATTTTGGTCACATGACCATGGGGATGCTGCAACCGTCATGTGAAAAATCGTCATAACTCACTTTTTCCAGTGCCATTGTAACTTTGAACAGTCACTAAGCGAACCGTTGTAAGTCGAGGACTACCTGTACTGTTGTCCCTTAATTTGGGTTCACTAACCATTGCTGTAGAAGGCATCTTCCTAACATAATTTTTCCCTGAACTCCAGCCTGAAGCCAAGGCTGCCACCTAACTTCAGGGCTGAAAGCGATATTTTCCAGTTCTTCCTGCCACAACTGTTACCCCAGTCACAATCCATGGCATAGGTAAGTCCTCAACTCAGATTAGTTTGTCTTACGACAATTAGGGCCAGAATTTCTGTTGCTAAGCAAGGTGGTTATTAACTGAGTCGCGCCTGATTTTACAACCTTTTTTGCCGTGGTTGTTAAATGAGTCCCATAGTTAAGTGAATCACATGTACATACCGGCATGTCAGGATATTCAGATTATTCCATCTCTTAATATCGGGGGCGAGTTATTACCCCCCGTAGATAAGGCTCGCAATCTGGGTGTCCTCTTAGATTCACAGCTCTCCTTAGAAGATCATACAGGAGCTGTGACTAGAGGGGCCTTCGCCCAGGTTCGTCTGGTGCGCCAGTTGCGACCCTATCTGGACCTGGATGCCTTGCGTACAGTCACCCATGCACTTGTGACCTCTCATCTTGACTACTGCAATGCTCTTTACATGGGGCTGCCCTTGAGAACCAATCGGAAGCTTCAGCTGCTGCAGAGTGCAGCTGCACGAGTGCTTTTGGGGGTCTCCCGATACTCCCATACTACACCTCTGCTCCGTGAGCTGCACTGGCTTCCAGTTGCCTTCCGGGTGAAATTCAAGGTGCTAGTGATGACATACAAAGCCCTACATGGCATGGGTCCGGATTACCTACAGGAGCACCTACTGCCAGCGTCAACATCCCTCCGTCCTGTGCGCTCCCACAGAGAGGGCCTCCTCAGGGTGCCACCGGTCAGAGAATGTCGGCTGGTGACCCCCAGGGGGAGAGCATTCTCGGTGGGTGCGCCAATCCTTTGGAACCGCTTACCAGCTGAAATCCGGATGGCCCCCGACCTTCGCTCCTTCTGGCGTGATCTAAAAACTTATCTATTCCAACACGCCGGCCTGGCCTGATGGATTTGGGTTTTAAAATTTTCTCACTTTATTGCTTTATTGTATTCTTACTTTATTGCTCTGTACACCGCCCTGAGTCCTCCGGGAGAAGGGCGGTATATAAAACAAACAAACAAACAAATAAACAAACAAACAAACAAACAAACAAATAAATAAATAAATAAATAAATATTAAACGAATTTGGCTTCCTCCATTGATTTTGCTTACCAGAAGCTGGTTGCAAATGATGATCACATGACCTCAGGACAGTGCAGCCGTCATAAATACATGCCAGTTGCCATGTGCTCAAATTCTGATCATGTGACCATGGGGATGCTGCAATGGTCATACAATAAGTGCAAGGACTGGTTGTAAGTCACTTTTTTCAATGCTGTTGTAACTTTGAATGTTCGCTAAATGAATGGTTGTGAGTTGAGAATTAGCTGTAATGATGCAGCACAGGCTGGAATCTGCCCAGCTTCTCTTGGCAGTTTGCAAAGTAGGGGCAAATTTCTCCTGCATTCTGTCCTAGAAACTCTGCAGTCATGAACCACAGCTGACTTAGCCTTCTGCAATAGGAAATCAACATGGTTCTATCTTGGAAAAGACACAAATCTCCCTTGTTCTACAAGAATCTTATTTTATTGGTGCCAACAAATCTTCCAAGGAAGCAGTGGTTTGTGGCTTCTCACTCTGGGCTTACAGCCTGTCTGGGTTTCACTGGAAAAGAAAATGGAGAATGAAAAAGCTTTGGACGCTTGGAAAATTCCCTTCTGCTTCTCTAGAAGTATAAGATTGTCCAAACAGAATAAGTAAATGAAGGTCACACAGGACGGACTTTTTACCACTCGGGACATGATTTTTGTAGTACTGTTGCCCTAGTTAAGTAGTATGGGTTTTCTTCTTTTTTTAAATTTGCTTTTGCAAATGTATTGCTAACAATTTTGCTATAAGCTTTACGTTTCAAGAAAAGTCCCTCTCTCAGGACTAGCAAGAGAACATTTGATACATTATAGATAAAGGTTTGGTTTCTAGCTGTTTTCAATCCTCCATGAACAAAGAAAATATTCAAGCCCAGCTTAGGGAAGCACCGAGAACGTATTTTACCCATATCCAGTTTGATCTTTACAAACACAGTCCTGTTTTCTCTGACTGCTCACCTATTATTGGATGCTTAATTCTTCTGATGTAACTGGACAGTTTCTAAACCAATCACATTTTGAAGTTCTTTGTGCTAACCATAAAAGTAAATGTAAGCCATTTTTCCCCGATTCCCCCTTTTCACAGGGAGACCCCGCTTTATCAGAGTAATAAATTGCTTTTAAATGATCTTCCAACTCTGTTGCTTATTGGAAAAGGTAAGCCAAGGCAGAACCTGAAGCCAGATTTGGCCCTCCAATGTTAATAACTACTTCCTATTTTGCAAAGACGACAAACTGTAGAAGCAGTAAGAAAAGAATCAAAGGCTCCGGCACATTTCGATTAGATTTAGCTCAGCAAAAGAGAAATGCATCCCGGAAGGAGGAAATCATTGTGGGGAAAAGCACTAAAAGAAAGATTGCTGTTCCAAAAATACTTGACCTTAGATTGATTGATCCATTAGCTGTGAAACTCACTTCTGGTACTTTCGCTTGAGACACTTTAAATCAAGATATTGCTAGGGCTGATCTGATATAGCCAGATACGGTGTGTGTCTTTCAATGTCACACTTAAAGTATTCAGCAACACGCACAAATTTAATTTAGGTCCAAGTTAATTGCTCCCTTTTCCCCAAAGGGCGTTTTAAAAGTTCTTGAGAAATAAAAATGGGCAAAGTGCTTCGCTTCGTGCCAAGGATTTAGTCAGTACGGGTTTTCACCTCGGGACAGCTTTTCTCTGGCGCTAGGATGAGGGGGATTCTATTTTAAAACAAATAGTCCTGATTTATGTGTAACATTCTGCAGAGCTACACAAAACTATAATTGGAACTTGAGTGAAATACCCTAACTTTAAACCGTCACATATCACGTGAAAGATATTTGAGCAGGATTCGAGCAACATAGGTAAAGGTAAAGGTTCCCCCGCACATGTGTGCTAGTCGTTTCCGACTCTAGGGGCCGGTGCTCATCTCCGTTTCAAAGCCGAAGAGCCAGCGCTTGTCCGAGGACGTCTCCGTGGTCATGTGGCCAGCATGACTAGACGCCAAAGGCACACGGAACGCTGTTACCTTCCCACCGTGGTGGTCCCTATTTTTCTACTTGCATTTTTACGTGCTTTCGAACTGCTAGGTTGGCAGAAGCTGGGACGAGTAACAGGCGCTCACTCTGTTACGTGGCACTCGGAATTCGACCCGCCAAACTGCCGACTTTCTGATGGACAAGCTCAGCGTCCTAACCCACTGAGCCACCACATCCCTTTCGAGCAACATAATAAACTGTATTCAGCCCCGTATCCACTTAGGTAACATCATCAGAAATAAAGGGGAGTGGGGATTGCCCTCTGTTGCCTTCTATGATGATGTTACCTAGTTGGGTAATAAAACGTTTGCAAGAAAAGACCCAGTCTCAGGCAGCAGCAAGGACCACACGATTCCACCCTGAGCCACGAATATTCTTTTCTATTGGTAGTCCTGTGTCAGTAAGTTTGCCTAGTGGTTAAGGCAGGAATGGAGTACTCTGTCCAGTTCTGCAGCAAAGCCAGAGGGGGGAAAAATGTGTGACAGGCAGAGATCAGGGCCGCATCACTTAGCAACGGGTCTGAACAGATGGTGCAAAGACAAAGAAGAGTTTGGGATGGGAGGCAAGCCGTCTCAGGCCAGCTTTGTTTGAGGCCGACACAAAGATGGGTCCATAGCACTTTAAATGGGATGAGGAAAGGGCTGTGTTGTGAAATACATCTGGTAGGGAAGTTGCTCACCGGAAATTGAAAGTTGCAGCTTGAGGTATGCTTGGAGCTTGTTACATTTTCTTCTTGTTGTTTTTTCCCCCACTTCCCTTCCCTTTCTGTTTTGCAGCTCCCTCTTTTACACTCGATGGATGCACTGCAAGAATTGCAACCAGTAGCTTAGTGCCCTCTGGCACTGTCCGCTAGCCAAACCGGTTAAAAGAGTGCTTTTTTCCATCCTCATTGAGAAAGATTTGCTAATGGAATGAAATCTGAACTCTGCACCAACCTGAATGGCTGCCTCTGTATCCTTTCTGCTTGAATGAAACCCAGCACTGTAGTCATTTCTGCATCTTGAATTATCATGATTATTCCCTTCCCTATTCAAATTTGATCTGGCCCAAACTGTAGTTTATAGTCAATCCTTTCTCAGCACTAAATGACATTAGAATTAGTTGTGGTGTAATGTAAGGTGTAAAGGGACGCGATGGCTCAGTGGGTTAGGACGCTGAGCTTGTCGATCAGAAGGTTGGCAGTTTGGCGGGTCGAATCCCGAGTGCCGCGTAACAGAGTGAGTGCCTGTTACTCATCCCAGCTTCTGCCAACCTAGCAGTTCGAAAGCATGTAAAAATGCAAGTAGAAAAATAGGGACCACTACGGTGGGAAGGTAACAGCGTTCCGTGCGCCTTTGGCGTCTAGTCATGCCGGCCACATGACCACGGAGACGTCCTCGGACAAGCGCTGGCTCTTCGGCTTTGAAACGGAGATGAGCACCGGGCCCTAGAGTTGGAAACGACTAGCACGCATGTGCGGGGGAACCTTTACCTTAATGTAAGGTGACAATCCGGTATCTTAGGCAGTATCTCCAGAAACCATCTAGCCATCTTAAAACCTGGTTGCATGCATTGTTAATTCTCTTAGTCTGATAAGTTTCTCACACAGGAGATTCTCTTGCAATCCTGCTGCTCTTATAATACCAGAGGCCCAGATATTTAAATTTAGTAGCTGGAGCAGTGGGGTTGTGCAGTGAGCCAAAACGCAGTTCTGGTTGATTGGTTGAAAAGGGTTTGTGTGAGGCAATCTGTGCTGTGATTGGTTGCTACAGGTGCAGAGGGGGAGTTTCCCTTCCCCCCACCTTTTTTCTTCTGTGTGCCCTGCGTGCCCTGTGATTTACCTCACAAAGCTCCTGTTTGCCTATCTAGTTTGCTGTATATAGAGTTGTAAAATATAATTTATATAAAACTACAAGTTCGTATCAGCATCTCTGACTCCATTTGAACACCGCCTGTGCAGTTCCCTGATATTTGGCAACTGGCATGTACTTACAACAGTTGCAGCCTCCTGGGGTCACATGATCACCCTTGCAATCTTCCCAGTAGGTTTCTAACAAGTGAGGTCAAAGGAGGAAGCCGGATGCTTAATGACAGGATAATTTGCTTAATGACAAAGCAAGGTTATAAAATCAGGAGCAACTCATTTAACAACCACTTCGCTTAGCAATGGATTTTACAGCCCCAATTATAGTTGTATGAGGAGGATGACCTGCGTATGTGTACATTATAGGATTATCCATTTTTTAAAAGACATAAAATAATTCTACATCTTTTCTTGTTCACTGGAGAAGAGCCTAATACTGGGAAAGATTGAGGGCAAGAGAAGAAGGGGACGACAGAGAATGAGGTGGCTGGATGGAGTCACTGAAGCAGTAGGCATGAGCTTAAATGGACTCCAGAAGATGGTAGAGGACAGGAAGGCCTGGAGGAACGTTGTCC
>NC_139521.1:70422668-70614125 GCF_947247035.1 Vipera ursinii
TAGATATATGAACTGAACTCATGTTCTTATGCAATGAATTTTTCCTATCTGATTTAACATGTCTGAAATGTAAGAACAAATGTAAAAACATGGGGTTGCCTTTGGTTTTTTCAGCAATGCAAAGATAATCTCATTTGTTCAGCTTGTGAATCAGAGTGTCTTACACCTCTGCTTGTCATTTACATTATGCATAAAATGTTAGTTTATACGTGCATTGTGTTTTTGACTGCAACAGAACAGAATTATCTGCATTCAACGTAAGAACTTGGTCTATGCAATATATAGAGATATTGGTCTCTAGCAGAACTAATCTCTCAGAACTAATCCTTCCATTCTCCGCTCCACCATCCAGCCAGAACTTTGAAGCTTCTTGGATGAGAAGGGAAACGTCTTCTTCCTCAAGAGAAGCAAAACATCTTCTTCCTCCACAGAACTGAAGAAGTTTCTTGAATGAGAAGGGAAATGTCTTCTTCCTCAAGGGAAGCGAAACATGTTCTTCTTCCTCCACAGAACTGAAGAAGCTTCTTGGATGAGAAGGGAAACATCTTCCTCAAGAGAAGCGAAACATCTTCTTCCTCCACAAAACTGAAGACGTTTCTTGGATGAGAAGGGAAACGTCTTCTTCCTCAAGAGAAGAGAAACATCTTCCTCCACAGAACTGAAGAAGCTTCTTGGATGAGAAGGGAAATGTCTTCTTCCTCAAGAGAAGAGAAACATCTTCTTCCTCCACAGAACTGAAGAAGCTTCTTGGATGAGAAGGGAAATGTCTTCTTCCTCAAGAGAAGTGAAACATCTTCTTCCTCCACAAAACTGAAGAAGCTTCTTGGATGAGAAGGGAAACATCTTCCTCAAGAGAAACATCTTCTTCCTCCACAGAACTGAAGAAGTTTCTTGAATGAGAAGGGAAACGTCTTCTTCCTCAAGAGAAGAGAAACATCTTCTTCCTCCACAGAACTGAAGAAGCTTCTTGGATGAGAAGGGAAATGTCTTCTTCCTCAAGAGAAGCGAAACATCTTCTTCCTCCACAAAACTGAAGAAGTTTCTTGGATGAGAAGGGAAACATCTTCCTCAAGAGAAACATCTTCCTCCACAGAACTGAAGAAGCTTCTTGGATGAGAAGGGAAATGTCTTCTTCCTCAAGAGGAGAGAAACATCTTCTTCCTCCACAGAACTGAAGAAGCTTCTTGGATGAGAAGGGAAACGTCTTCAAGGAAGAAACAGAGAAAGTCCACTTGCCTCTTGGCAAAAAGCACCTTTGGGACCTGAGCTATTATATATTCTCCTCTCTTACACGCAGCCTCTCCGCGCGCCCCAAAAGCCAAACGAGGGCTGGTGAGGTGAGGTGAGGTGCGGTGCGGTGCGGTGCGGTGCGGTGCGGCGCGGCGCAGAGCGGGGCCTTTGCTCGTGGCCGCGCGCCTCCCCTAACGCGGCCGGATAGGAAAGTACGTAGGCGCGCGCGCGCTCCCGCGTGCGTCTCCGCCTCCCGGCTCCGCGCCAGCTTTCCTCTCCCCTCCCCCGCTCGCTCGTTCGCTCGGCGCGCGGGAGGAGGAGGAGAGGAGGAGGAGGAGGAGGAGCAGCGACGGCGCAGCAGCAATAGCTCCCGGCGGGGGGAGGAGGCTGAGCCGCCCTCTACCGGCTCTTCTTTCCCTCCCCTGCTCCCCCCCGGGAAGCGGTTTGCTCTGCGCTCCGCTCTCTGCCACTTTTTTTTTTTTGCTTTCCACCCCTTTTTCCCCTCCCCTCTTTTTTTTTTCTCCCCCTTTTTTCTTTTTTGCTCCCACTAGCAGCGGCGGCGGCAGGAGCTGCAATTGCAAGCAAGCCTAGGAAGAGCCGCTTGCTTTGCAATTCGGCCGGGGGTACCCCGCCCCCCCACCCCCCCAAGAAATCGCGATCCTTAACTCCCTCCACCCTTCCCAAACGACAACTAAGCGGCCCCCTTCCACACACCCACGCACCCCATGGCGAAATGAGCCCCGCCGCCGCCTCCCCTCTTTCCCCAGTCTCTTAAGATGGAGCAAGCAAGAAACTAACAAAGAAACAAGCCAGCTTCGGCCTTTGGTGGGAGCCACGATCATGCTTTTTTAATGGACCGAATGCCGGCCGGTTGCAGCGGAGATTTTTTTTACAGCTTTGCAGGACAGAAGGTGAGCATTGTTGGACCTACAAAAAGGCTGTTGTTGTGTTGGGACTTTTTTTTCCTTTTCTTTTTTTTCCTGGTTCCAAGTTGGAGCTCTTGGAAATAATTCGCGTAAAGCGGGGTCGTTGTTGGCTTTTTCTGCCGCGTAACTTCCTTTGTATTGCTTCGCTACCAATAGGGACGTTGATTTAAAAAAAAAAAGAAAAAAGAAAAGAAAATCAATCCCGGTTTGGCTTGATTTTTGCTTCAAGTTTTTGCAGATGAATGTATATAGGAAGCCAGCCCGGAACGATGTCTGCCGAAATGCAATTCCGGGGACGCGCATCTTTTGCAATTGCTCCGTCTTGACATTCTCAGCCTTGAGTGCACTTTCTAGTTCGGGCCTGTATTTTTTTTTTCTTCCCCCTTGTGGCATCCGGACGCGCCTAGAGGCCGTTTGCAAACCGTTTATGCATCTGTGCCGCCGTTCAATTTCGGAAGCCTTGGGGGGTTGGAAGCCTTCCTTGCAGGGCTGTGGCTTTATTTTGCACGAAATAAACCTTTTTTTTCTGGAATAAGGAAATAGCAAAATCCACACTGCTTCGGGGGGTTTTTTTTGGGTGGGGGGGGGAATATTTGCACTTTTAAGCAAGGCTGGGGCTAAATCTCTCCTTGTGGCGGTGGTGTTTACATAATGCATGCGTGGGACCCGGGGAACGTCCTATTGTGTGCAAGCACCGAGCTTTGCCATAGAAACGGTCGTCGGGAGGGTTGCAACGCGTCGCAAAAGGTGGCTGTTAATCTGGATGTTGCTGTTTGCACGGTGGGGACCCGGGAAGGCGACGACGGGCCCTGGGGCATTTCGTGCGATCTTGTTTTAGGGGTTAGTTGTGGGGCGAGGAAAGCAGAGCCCCGACTTGTACACGGGACTTGTAACGGTGCAAAGGTGACTTGCGAAGAGGACAGTTGGATCGTTTCTCTGGAATGTTTTTTTTTTCTAATTGCATAGTCAAGTTTGGCTGCCTGCGGTTTTGCATCAAGCCCATTCGAAAGCTTTCTGTAGAGTTGTGCAGGAGAAGGCCAATTCAAATCAGCCTATTTGAATTTTAGTTTTTAAACCCTGTTCCTCCTTCTGCTGGGATTCAATTTCCTTGTTTACGTCCGGCGCGTCTTTCTCTCTTGTCTCGTTTTTTTTTTTTGTTTCTGTGACGTCACGGGGCTATCACAAGCTTGCAAAATGTTCAGAGCTGCATTCCCCCCCCCCTCCGCTGCAGCAATTACCCGGGAAGTCCGAGCCATGGCTAAATGGTGGTTTGGGTTTGACATCTCTGGTTTGCCTTCCTTCCCCGCTAAACGAGACCAACTTGCCAAGGCCACGGTGGTTTCCAAACCCTTAAAACAGGGGTCTTGAAACTCGGCCCTTTTATGACTTGTGGACTTCAACTCCCAGAATTCCTCAGCCAGCATGCCTGGCTGAGGAATTCTGGGAGTTGAAGTCCACAAGTCATAAAAGAGCCAAGTTTCAAGACCCCTGCCTTAAAACCTTTTGATCAACGGTGGAGCAAAGGACGGATGGCAAATTGGGGCCACTCCTACTGAAAATGCCCCGTGATAGAAGTTTGACACAGTTTGTGGCACACAAGTGGGCAGGCCGAGAGAGGTGTGTCAGGGGCTGGACATGGCAGTGACCACAATCTGCATGGATCTGGGCCAACCGGGCAAGAGATCTTATTGCACTGGTGTTGAGTGACATGCATATAAGCCTGGGCCAAATATTAACTAAAAAACAAAAACAAAATCCTGACTGGGCTTTGAGGCCTTGTTGCCAAAACTGATTATCGGATGCCAAACGATTATTTAATCTGATGTGCTGTTTATTGGTGTGGAGTTCAAGGAGAGGGAACCAGCAAACGAAAATTTCCTTTGAAGGTTTTATCCTGAGGACCAATTGGGCCTATTCTTGCAAACTTCACAGTGGAGAAAAGAGCTGGGCACAGAGACATTGCTTTTGAGAGTGGTGTGTTCCTCACAAGAGTAGAAAATGCCCCAAATGTAACATTCATTGTACATGGAATAAAAATTCTCTGTCCCTCTGGTTTCAGCTAGCAACCTCTCTCCCTTCCCAAAGTTTTTATGGCACTTATTGAATTGAATTCTTTATTAGCCTAGTGCAGGGGTCTTCAAACTTGGCCCTTTTATGACTTGTGGACTTCAACTCCCAGAATTCCTCAGCCAGCATGCCTGGCTGAGGAATTCTGGGAGTTGAAGTCCACAAGTCATAAAAGGGCCAAGTTTGAATCAAGACTCCTGGCCTAGTGTGATTGTACACATAAGGAATTTGTCTCCAGTGCATCTCAGTGTGTACCTACCTACAACAACAAAGTGATAGGTCATAGATTATTAACCACAGTTAACAATCGTAATCATAAGATACAAACAAGAGATAAATATAAGATACCAATAGGAAACGATAGTAGGAAAGATGAGAAAAGAAGAAGATGGATAATAGCAATACAGGCTACTACATGGGTAAATTTTTTAGGCCTAAGACAGTGCTGTGGGAATTAGGTGTTTAGCAGAGTGATGCCAAGGGTGGGGGGGAAACTATTTTTGTGTCTAGTTGTTTTGGCATTCAATACCCTAATGACGTCCTGTGGGGAGCAGTTGAAACAGATTATGTTCCAAGATGTTAGGGGTGTGTAAGCTATTTTCTCAGCCCTCTTTCTGGTTCATGCAGTATACTTCCTCAATGGAAGGCAGGCTGGTTGCAATTACTTTTTCCTGCAATCCTCTCTATCCATTGAAGTCTGTATCTGTCCTGTTTGGTTGCTGTGCTGAACCAGACAGTTATTGAGGTACAAATGACAGACTCATTAATTCCCCTGCAGAACAGTATCAGCAGCTCCTTGGGCAATCCGAGCTTTCTGAGTTAACGTAGGAGAAGTTACTTGAAAATGACTGTTGAAATCTTGTATTCATGGTTGGTGACCACATACTAGTATTTGGTGAGGAAACTCAGAAGTCAGCAAAATTGCACCTTTCCTCCCGGTGACTGGGAGCATCAAAGCAAACTGTGCAAAATGGTCAAAACTGCTGAATAATTTGTGTGGAGCAAGAGAAGAAAAGCGGGTTGTAAGAGACTGTGGTTTATACAGGTAGTCCTCGACTTACAGCCATTCATTTAGTGACTGATGTTACAATGGCATCAAAAAAGTGATTTAATGACCTTTTCTCACAAGATCGTTGGGGCATCCTATGGTCACATGATAAAAATGAACTTTGAATGGTCACTACTATTGTAAGTCAAGGACTACCTGTGTAACACTCCCAATTCTTTAGTATCAGTTTAGAAGTTCTGGCTGTGAAGGTGCCTGTCAAATCGGGCAGAAATATTGTTCAGCATGTTTTCTCTCTCTCTGTTCAACCTGAAATACCTCCTGCTGTGTTTCACTACCGCAATCTGCAACCTATAGGCTAGAGAGCAAAGTTCTTTGCTTTGTTAGGTTTGCTCCGAGATTGTTATTCTCAAATTCTTCTTTCTCCATGTTCTTTCTGGTTTTCAGCAGTTCCGAAAGAATTATATATTTTTGGCATTAGCCTTTGGTATTTTCAAGATAAACTATATGGTGTTCCAGTGTTTAATCTTGGGGAAAAAACGTCTCTGTGACTCTGCAGTATCCTTCCTTCCTTCCTTCCTTCCTTCCTTCCTTCCTTCCTTCCTTCCTTCCTTCCTTCCTTCCTCTCCCCCTGCCCCCACTTCCCTCCCTCCCTCTGTCCAGTAAATATGTGTGTGTGTGTGTGTGTGTGTGTGTGTAAAGAGAGAGGAGAAAAGAAAAACTTAAAAGTTTCCCTGTCTCTCAGTATATTGCCAAGTATGAAAATATATCCTGAGGGATTATCCTTTGACCATTTGCTAGGAAGCTGTAAACCTAGATGAGAACAAAATACTTAATCTTTCCAAACATTTACTTATTCGTTCATTCTAGCAATTGTTCACTTGCTGCAGTCAAGAGATTCTCAAAGGGTTATAATCAGAATGATAGCAAGCAAAATTACATAAGAATAAATAAATCATCCCAAGTAAAATGACAGGAAAGAAATTGTAAAACCATGTCAATAGACCACACAAGCAAGTGGTGACATCTGTAATTCAAAAGCCATCTTAAAGCATTAGGCTTTGAGGATTTTTTTGATGCCTAACAAAATAAAGAGCGGATAAGGATATAAACAGGCAGACAATTCCATGGCATTGATACTACTGCAAAAAAAAATAAAATCAGGATTTGTGGCCAACCCTAGTCCCAGCAAAATGGAGACCACTAATAATTTTCTACTAGGGGTGGAGAGGTCCAACAAAAGTCCTGTAGACCCTGGTGTTTGCTATTATGGTCAAGTATGTTGTAACCAGGGTAACCTGAACGATGTCTGGGAATTTTCCAATCTCATGTTAAACATTTGCTGAACTGTTAAGGGACAAATGAAGGCCAGACCAATCTGCATTTGTATCTCCACCTAACTCTCCTCTGCCTTCTGCAAATTTGCTAAGTTGAAAACTCAATACAATTCAGTCTTTAAGAAAATGGCCTGTGCTGCTGAGTTATGGATGATGGATCTCTACGATAATTATTCTAGTAGTCTAAATGTAAATCTAGTTCCCTGCTGGTTGCTGGGCAGATGTGAATCAGCATACAGTGCGACCTGCAGATCAATGCATGTATTGGGGTTTTATTTTGAAACCATTTTGAAGTTTGGGTTTTAGTTGAAGAGACTTCCATGTGGCATTTATAGAAATCTGCTTAAAATATTATGCCTCTAAGAAAGTTAATGACAACCTAGTTGGTGTTCCTTTCAGTGTCATACCTTAAGGATGCAAGGAAGAGTTTTATTTATTTTGCCAACGAAGCATCCTCATGGCCATGTTGGAACTCCAGAGCTCCTGATGATGGCAGTTGCATTTGCTGATCAGGATTATGTCCTTTCACGGAATCACAGAATTGTCCAGTTGGAAGAAAACTCAAAGGCCATTTCGTCCAACCTGTAGTTTGCAAAACACCAGTTTGTTCTTGAGAGGGGATGTCTAGTTTTACCTCAAGGATCTCCAGAGATGGAAAACCCACAGATTCCCTGTGTTGGATATCTCTTACATTCAGAAAGCTTTAATACATAGCTGGAAGCTATACCCATTATTTCTAGTCTTGGTATCTATGGCAGTGGAAGAAGCTTCCTGACCATCTTCCCTATGGCATGTATAGTGGGTAGATAACATAATAGAATAACAGTTGGAAGGGACCTTGGAGGTCTTCTAGTCCAACCCTGTGCTCAGGCAGTAGAGCCTATACCAGTGGTCTTCAAACTTGGCCCTTTTATGACTTGTGGACTTCAACTCCCAGAATTCCTCAGCCAGTGTGCCTGGCTGAGGAATTCTGGGAGTTGAAGTCCACAAGTCATAAAAAGGCCAAGTTTGAAGACCCCCTGCCCTTACACCATTTCTGACAAGTCCCTGTCCAGTCTCTTCTTAAAAGCCTCCTATGATAGAGCACCACAACTATTCCCCTGATTAATTGTTCTCACTGTCAGGAATTTTTTTCTTAGTTTTAGGTTGAATCTCTCCTTGATTAATTAATTAATTTATTAGTTATAGATAGAGCTCTAAGGAAAAACAGTGTTCCCAGGTATGTACAGGTAGTCCTTGACTTATGACTGGTGGTTTAATGGCCATTAGAGGCTTTTAAGAAGAGAATGGACCACCATTTGTCTGGAATAATCTAGGACAGGGGTCTTCAAACTTGGCCGTTTTATGACTTGTGGACTTCAACTCCCAGAATTCCTCAGCTTGGCTTGGCTGAGGAATTCTGGGAGTTGAAGTCCACAAGTCATAAAAGGGCCAAGTTTGAAGACCCCTGATCTAGGGGTCTCCTGCTTGAGCAGGGGGTCAGACTAGAAGACCTTCAAGGTACCTTTCTGCTCTATTCTGATTGATTGATTGATTGAACCCTGTTTTGAAGCCAACCGTTCTGGTCGTGGCCACATCTCACAGTAGCAAATGTCAGTATTTAATTTACACATTGTGTAAAAAAAAACCATGTTTTTTGTCTATCCTGATTCTTCCAAGGTTCAGTTTCATTGGGTGGCATCCTCTAAAACTAAGACAAAGGAAGAAGAGATTGAAGAAGAAAGAAAGAAAAGAAAAGAAAGAAAGAAAGAAAGAGAAAAGAGGTGCTATGCAAGAAGAGCAGAATTAGCTATATAATCTGAGCTGTAGGGCTTGTTCTTCAGAATCGCAGCCCTTGTGGAGAGTATTTTATGCAGCCCTCCTCACATAACACTTAGACACACTGTGGACATTTTCCCTCCTCCTCCTTCTCCACGGCCTATTATTGGCTCAAGGAAATGACGGCATAAATCTCCGAGTGAACGTTAATATTTTGTGTGGGTGAGGATTTTTTTTTATTATTTCCCCAGTGGCGGCTCTGTGTTTAGCATCACATTCACATCCGTCCCAGAAATATGATTAAAACGCTGCGTCTCTCAAGTTTCCCCCAGCCTTTTTCTGGTTCAGGTAGTCCTCGCTTTATGACTGATCACCTAGAGACTGTTCAAAGTTACAACAGACCCTTCCAGACGCTACCTGGGATCGTCCATGTTCCAGGAAGTGAGTGGAGCATGGGTTGTCTCGTGGGATGGAGGCACCCTTTGCTTTGCTTAACGACCCCTGTGTTCATTTAATGATTCATTGGCAAGAGCAGATATGGGGAGATCATTAAGAGAGAGATGCTTCATTTATCAGGTTCCATTACGGTCTTTATCTTGAGGACTGCCTGCCTTTATCATTGATTGCATTCTGTTCAAAGTCATGTAGCAGTTTTATTTTGTGTGTGTGTGTGTGTGTGTGTGTGTGTGTGTGTGTGTGTGTGTGTGTGGTGTGTGTTCCAGTAAAACATAAAACCAGTTCTGGAGTTCCAACATGGCCGTGTGGATGCTTCAGCAGTCGTAAGTATGAAAAAAGGTCATAAGTCACTTTACAGTGTTGTCGTAACTTTCAATGGTCACTAAATGAAGTAAGTCGAGGACTTCCTGTATTGAACTGCAAGGAAGATTTTCCTTTCCCACTCCCTAAAAGAGCCTGGGCTGGCTGGGGAATTCTGGGAATTGAAATCCACACATCTTAAAAAGTTGTCAAGATTATAATAATAATAAAAGTTGGAAGGGACCCGGGAGGTCATCTAGTCCAACCCCCTGCTTAGGCAGGAAGACTGAGAAATACTTTCGTGAGGAAAGGCTTGTTACATCTTTTAAGCAAATGCCAGAAGGCATTTTCCAGCTTTCCTTAACATTTATGGTCCCTGTTGACATTCTAACACAGCGGCAAATCTAACACAAAGAGGCAGGGGTATTTGGGCCTGTCCTTACAGCAACCAGGAACAAAGGGTCAATGCTTTTGATGTAAACTACTTTTTTTTGCACAGCTTTTATTGCGCATAAATGCTGGTTTCACACGGGCAACATCAAAGCTGCTAGCAACTGTATAAACCAACCTAGAGCTAGTAGAGTCCCCACACACCCACACCAGGGTCTGTTTCTGTTGCTCCCCTCTGGGAGAATGTTTCAAAGTATTTCTAGCAGGACTGCTAGATTCTGCAACAGCTTTGTTCCTTATGCCAGGGCTTTTCAACCTTTTCACCCATTGTACCACTTTTAGGATATGGCAACATCCAAGCACCACCAGTCGCCTAGCAAGGTGTCAAAAACTTGATGACCCCCCCAAAAAAGGAAAAAAGTGATGAAGTACAGGTAGTCCTCGACTTACAACAGTTCGCTTAGTGACTGTTCAAAGTTACCATGGCACTGAAAAAAGTGCCCCCCAAGCCACAGCCGAGCAAGACACCTGCCTGCCCGCCCGGCGGCGTTCTTCCTCCTGTCCGAGGTTTTCATTGTTGTGAGCATTTCTGTTGAGGATTGGCAGTGGGGGTGGGGTGGTGCTTGGTTTTTATCCCCACCCCACCCCCGTCTGCTGGGTGGTTGCATCAGGTTTGGGTCACTTCACATGACTCTGGGACACTGTGAGCATCATAAATACGAATCAGTTGCAAAGCATCGGAATGTAAATCACAAGAACCTGGAGATGCTGCAACATTCCAGCTGATCGGCGCTTCTTCTGGGCTCAGAAGCATCAGAATCAGCGCCGAGCTCCAGCTGGAGCCTGGTGCTGATCCTGGCGCTTCCACTGAGCCCTGACAGCTCTGAAGAAGTACTGATCCTGACGCTTCTGCTGAGCCCTGACAGCCCCACAGCTCCAGCGATCTCTTGCTCAGGCTTGTGTGGTGCTGACACCGGTTCTCCTCATTCCCCTCCCCCGCTACCACTTTTCTAGGATGGTCGTGTACCACCTGCCGGGGCCAATGTACCACAGGTGGTACCCATACCACTGGTTGCAAAACCTTGCCTTATGCCATCGGCCTTGTAAATTTGCAGGATTCTTTTTTTCTTGCCATGTATATTTATACATCTGAACTAGACTGTGTTGTTTCTCTGTGTCATATATGGATGTGTATGTGGGTATATGCATAATTTTTTGTCCTGTTTGTGTAGTGTATATTAGAGGAGGCTGCCCTTTGAGAGCTGAATGCAATGAATTTTCGTTTTAATATATGCTGATTGGCCTACATTTAAAGTTATTCTATTCTTCTATTCTATTCTCTTGGGTTACATGACAGTAACCAAATCCATGGCACACCAGGATGCAATATTAAAAATGGGCACATGTTTAGATAGCAAAACAATGCACCAAACAAAACCATTTGCAAAAAGTGCTTTCAGCCAGGATCATAAGCCTAGCTGGCTTTTAAAAATAATTGCAAGCGTTAATGAAGATGGCAAATAGCCCCAGTGTTAATAGCCAGCACCCATATTTGGCATACGAATTGCCCTGCCTGGGTCAATTACCTGGCACTGCCTCTTTTAAAAGACAAAAGAACAAGATTTCTTTTTTACTAGCCAAAATAGTGGCCAATAAAAAGCTAAATGGTCCAAGGATTGGAGTTAGTGCTAGGAGCTGAAGGAGTCCATTCAGATCATCAAGTTCAACCGACGATCAGCGCTAAGAATCCAGATTTAAGGTTGTCCAGCCTGTGTTTCAGCATTACCAATGCATAAGCTTTTGGGTCATTGGTTCCATTGTCAACTGCTTTTATTCTTGGGAAGTCTTTCTTAATATCCCAGACAAGAAGATTTATGTCAACTATTCTCTTTCAAATGCCAGGAGTAATTCATGATTTCATTGCCATGTATTAGTTGTCGTGTGTGAAAATCAGATACTAGAGTGGTATACAGGTAGTCTCCAACCTAACAGCAATTGATTTAATGACCGTTCAAAGTTAGAACAGCGCTGAAAAAAAGTGACTTATAACCATTTTTCACACTTAACGACCGTTGCAGCATCCCCGTGGTCACATGATCAAAATCCAGCCTGCTTTAGAGAGAGCAGGCGAGACAGCAAGTTAAGCAACTTAACTTTATTAAGAACCAGGCAAGGAACAGGAGAACAGCGCTCTTATTTATACTCGCAGCTGTCATATCTTAACCAATCAGGGCTGAGCCGGTTTCCCGCGCCGTCTGCTTCGCCAATCCGAGCCGGCTGGGTTTTGACAGCTCGGAGCTGTCATCGGTAGCACGTGCGGTAGCCAGGTGATTCTGACAGCCGAGAGCTGTCAGACGGCGGCGCCTGCGTAGATCTGTCCGGCAGCTTTTGACAGCTGTCAAAAGCTGCCGCGGCTTTTACCTCAGCCCTGTGTTTATGTTTAACAATAATAACTATTAAATACATAACACAGCCGCTTGGCAAATGACTCGTATTTATGACGGTTGCAGCGTCCTGTGGTCATCTGATGACCTTTTTGCTACCTTCTGACAAGCCAAGTCAATGGGGAAGCCAGATTCGCTTAGCAATTGCTGTCATTCACTTAACAGCTCTGGCATAGAAGGTTGTACAATGGAGCGAAACTCACTTAACAACCGTCTTGCTGAGGGACAGAAATATGGAGCTCAATTGTCCTAGGTTGAGGACAACCTCAGTGCCCATAGGGAAGTTGTGATTTACAGCCTCCGGTTTCAGGCTGTAACCCAGGGGTCTTCAAACTTGGCCCTTTTATGACTCATGGACTTTCCTCAGTCAGTGTGCCTGGCTGAGGAATTCTGGGAGTCGAAGTCCACAAGTCATAAAAAGGGCTACGTTTGAAGACCCCTGCTTGTGGACTTCAACTCCCAGAATTCCTCAGCCAGCTTGACTGGCTGAGGAATTCTGGGAATCGAATTCCACAAGTCATAAAAGGGCCAAGTTTAAAGACCCCTGCTCTGGCCCAATATTGGCTGGGGGAATTCTGGGAGTTGAAGTCCATCTATCTTGAATTTGCCAGGGTTGAGAAAACGTGCTATAACCACATTATTGGCTGTCAGATCAAGCCTTAAATGTCAATCCAGAAGTTTTGGAATTGCTTACTAATTGAGAAGCAACTCTACAGCATCTTAAAGAGATGCCCTTTATAGCAAGGCTGTAAGGGGTGAGTCATCTCAGCAAATGGCAGAAATCTACATTTTATGAGCCAGTCTGAACAATTGCTTCCTTATTCACAAGGCTGCCATGACATTGCATTGCGGTAAAGTGGGTGAAGTAATTTTGTTTTGCTTCAAATTTAATAAGCATGTTTTTGTTTTTTGTTTTTTTTAAAAAATATCTCAATATTTATATTTGGGTGGGAGCTGTGACCCTACCTGAAGCCTCTTTGGGCCAAGGCTGAATAGTGGCATCACTTTTATTTCTTTTCTTTTTTTTAATTAAGATTTTTATTAAATTGATCACTATATAAAATGCAAATGCAAATAAAGATGATAGGAAAATGGGAATGCAGAAGAAAGGGAGGAAGAGAGATGTAGGTGCAGGGGGAAAGGAAAAAAAAATAGCATTGACTTCTAACTTTTTTCAGTAAAATAGAGAATAAAATTAAAGCCTCAACTTTTTTATTTTACCAATTTAAGAAATACTAGCCATTTTTATAATAATAAGTTTTTAGAAGATTTCAGAGAGGTCTTTGACTGGGCCTTTAGGCTTCTAGCTTTATTGGGGGGGGGGTGTCCATCTTGCAGGAGGAATGATTTCTTTTTTAACATTCTTTTTTTTAAAAAAACCTAAATCTAACTTATTTCCATTCTTGATTTTAATCTTTTAAATGCCTGGCAATCCACCCAAGAGTCTTCTGAGTTGGAGTGAGCTACAGAAAATATGAAATTCAAATAAATCATTAATGAGGCAGGAAATACAAACATTCTGAAGCATAATAGCCTTAAAAGACTTGAATTATTTAAATAAAGAAAATGGTGAAGTTAATGCTGTAAGCTGCCCAAAATCACTTTGAAATGAGAGGGGCGGCAAATAAATTTAAAAAAAAAATAAAATAAAAGTCAATAGAATGGCTGTGACTGCACGGATGAAACCCTACTTCCTTTTAAAACACAGTGTGTATCCAATACATTTAAAATAGGGAGAAGAGTTTGATCACAACCGTTATTTTCACTTTTTGATGCCCCTGAAGAACACCTAAAGAAAAAGGAAGCGTTCACTTTTCTAGATGATCCTGATGATTTACTTAACAGAACAGAATAACAGAGTTAGAAGGGACCTTGGAGGTCGTCTAGTCCAACCCCCTGCTCAGGCAGGAAACCCTGTACCATTGCAGACACATAGTTGTCCAATCTCTTCTTTAAAATCTCCGTGTTGGAGCACCCACAACTTCTGGAGGCAAGCCGTTCCACTGATCAATTTATTCAAGACTGTCAGAAAATTTATCCTAGGTTGGATTTCTCCTTTGTTAGTTTTCATCCATTGCTTCTTGTTCTTTCTTCCGGAGCTTTGGAGAATAGCTTGACTCCCTCTTCTTTGTGGCAGCCCCTGAGATATTGGAGCACTGCTATCGTGTCACCCCCAGACCTCCTTTTCATTAACCTAGGCCAGGGGTAGGTAACCTCGGCTCTTTTATGACTCATGGACTTCAACTCCCAGAATTCCTGAGTCAGCTATGAGTCAGGTTGCCTACCCCTGACCTAGGCATACTAAATACCTGCAGTCTTTCATCTTATGTTTTAGCCTCCTGTCCCCTAATCATCTTTGTTGCTCTCTTCTATGATTTCTGATCTGGGTGTAGGGTTGGACTAAGAACAGGGGTCCCCAACCACTGCATGCTAGAAATGGTCCGCGGAAACAAGCAAAGCCCCATCTGTGAGATGCAGGCAGCACACGAAACCATGCCCCTTCCGGTCTGCGGAAAAACCTCTCTCCATAGAACCGGTCCCTGGTGCTCAAAAGGTTGGGGGTTGCTGGACTAGAAGACCTCTTAAGGTCTCCTCCAGTTCTATGATACTGTGATCACACTGCCTATGGTGCCTTTGTCAATATTACATCCATTCCTGATATACTTCAAAATCAGGTTGATGACGTGGTTGCGGCTGCCATCTTGACTGTTTGGACTACCTGCTGCAAATTCTCCTGCTTGGATGCAAAAACAGCCGAGGAGTCTGTCCTTTACAAGGAATGGCCTATTTCAGTGATGGCGGACCTTTTAGAGAGCGAATGCCCAAACTGCAACCCAAAACCCCCTTACGTATCGTCGTGTGCCGGGTGGGCATGGCCCATTGGGTGGGCGTGGCCCATTGGGTGGGTGTGGCTGCGGTGGTAACGGCAGACAGTGTGACTAAAAAGTTCAATTCCAACTTTGCGCGATCTTTTTTTTCCCCCGCGAGAAGTTGAAATTGATTGATCGTTTGAAACTTTTTTTGTTTTTTGCACGCGGCGGCGGAGGCCTAAAGCAAAAAGGTTTAATAAAACTCAGCTGAAGGTCTAGGACTGAGGGGATGGCACGCGTGCCCACAGAGAGGGCTCTGCGTGGCACGTGTGCCATAGGTTCACCCCCACGGGCCTATTTGCGTCCATAACATTTAGAATTTAATCATGATTAAACACAGTCAGTGCGACGACGAGACTCCAGTTGTGTGCTTAACAATTTCCTTTGTTATTTCCCTTGTTGCTGCAATTACAGCGTGATAGCATGTGTGTGTTTTTTTACAGGGGTGCTATAAAACCTTTTAAAGTAATGAACAGATTTGAGGAGATCTCCAGGTCCCCAGCTCTGTTTAGCGACTGTTCAAAGTTACAGTGGCATTGTAAAAAGTAGCTTAAAATAGATCCTCACACTTATGACCGTCGCAGCATCCCCTGGTTATCAAAATTCAGGCACTTGACAGCTGGCATCTAGCTAACTATAGTTTTATGCTGCTCATTTCAGTGATGCAGTGACTCTGGGCAACTTAAAATAAAAAGATAAGGCAACGCAAACACTAAGACACCACTGGCAGTGTGATCACCAAATTGGAAGGGACTTTACTAGTCCAACCCTGACATCAAAGGCATTAAGAGAAAGAGAGACTTTTTTTAAAAAAACAAGAGGTGGGGGTCTTTTCTGTATCCCGCCAGCCCCCCCCCCCCCCAAGTAGCACGCCCTTATTTTCAACGGTTGCAGTGTCTCTGGATTATGTGTTCACAATTAATAACCTTCCTAAGTTGAGGACTATCGTCATTTTCCAAACTTAAGTTCCCCATCAGATATGATGGGTCCCATGTCTTCAGTGTTGTGCAACGTTTCTCCTCATAACAAGCAGGTGTGGATGTGTTGTTAAACCTTCTGTCACTGGAACAGATCTTTTCCGTTCCAGCCAAAGATGGACCATCTACTCAGAACAAATCCTGTTCTTTTTAAAAATTGGGAAACGCAGTGCATCAGAGAGAGGCCTTCTTCATATCCTTCATATTGAGAAGGAAGCCTTGATAGAGTTCAGAAGAGTGAAAAATGATCAGACTGTAATCCCAAGGAAACAGATACTAAAGTCTCAGTTCTTGGTGATCTCTGAACGATGGAAAAATCCTGGAACACCAAGCATGAAGGAGAACGAAACGGAATATGACCAATTGACCAAAACAGTTGTCCAATTCTCACTGTGATACGTTTTATTAGGACGCTCAAGATACTTCCTGATGTGGACTATCCAGATAGTTCTCCTTTGTTCTAAACTGAGGATCAATTGTGTAAGGTTCTTCAGAAGCCACACCTTGTTCTTCTCCAAGTTAAGTTATGACATCTGAAGTCTTCAACCAAAGCTCCTCCTCCTCCTTCTCACCTTGCTTTCGGAGAGGACCTCTTCTCTTGCATAGTCCTACTTGGCTGGACCTTTGCATCCAAGAAACTCAGGAGGATCTTTCATAGGCTTCCATCTTCCTCTGTGAACTGTTTTTCCAGGGGTCTGGAGTAGCTGAACAAAGGTTTGGTCCAGATCTTCATGCCTAAGTCACGATTTCTCACAAGTTTTAAGGCTGAAAAAGAAAAATATTTCCCACCTCCCCACTTTTTATTTTAAAGCCATGGAAACGACTGTCTTAAATCTGATGAAAGTTAATATCTACTTACAGTGGTATTCAGCTACTTTGAAACTCATCGAATTTGGTACTCAACACATTTTGACGCAAAAATTTTGTCCCGTTACTCATGGTTTGTTTGGTACAAGCTAGAACTTGTTCGTGTCAGATGCCTTGTGACTCACTGTGTTATGCCTTATGGGAAATACTTACTTGGTATTCATAGTTTTTGGTACTTACCGTGACTCCCAGAATCAAGTAACGATGAGTACTGAGGTACCACTTTGTATATATTGAGTAGTGTCTAGGCAATTGTTATGGATTTCCATGTTTTTAGTGGAGTAAGACCTTTACTAATGAACATTGCCGTACCATCTACAGTATGTTTGGAATTTTTTAGCTTGGGTTTATATTGAAGAAGGAATTCTCTCCGGTAATCTGGGCCCAAGTCATTTTAGGCATTAATGATAACTCTCAGCTCTTTATATTTAAAAAAAAATATTATTGAATTTACATGCTTCTTTTCTTTTTTTGAAAAGTCCCCAAACAGGCTTGCTAGCTTAAAACAATTCTAATATAAGTAAACACATAAACAGGTAGTCGCTTAGTGACCATTGAAAGTTACAGCATCATTGAAAAAAGTGACTTTTGACCGTTTTTCACCCTTATGAACATTGCAGCATCCCCATGGTCTCATGATCAAAATTCAGACACTTGGCAACTGGTTCATATTTATGACCAGGGTCATGTGACCACCTTTTGAACCTTCTGACAAAGTCAGTGGGGAAGCCAGATTTACTTAATAACTGCCTTACTAACTTAGCAGCTGCAGTGATTCATTTAACAACTGTCGCAAGAAAAAGGTTGTAAAATGGGACAAAACTCACTTGACACGTGTCTCACTTAGCAACAGAAAGTTTGGGCTCCGTTGTCATAAAGTCGTACACGTTACAGGTTTAAAAATTAAAGCTTGGAAAAAAAAGTCTGCATCCTGTTTCAGGATTATGGGTGTTAAAAGTCTCTGTCTGAAGGGGCCCCGTGTTGAGATGGAATGCTGTTAGCTGCGAAATCATGTCTGACCCATCGCGACCCCATGGACAACGTTCCTCCAGGCCTTCCTGTCCTCTACCATCTTCTGGTGTCCCTTTAAGCTCACGCCTCCTGCTTCAGTGACTCCATCCAGCCACCTCATTCTCTGTCGTCCCCTTCTCTTGCCCTCAAGCTTTCCCAGCATTAGGCTCTTCTCCAGTGAGTCCTTCCTTCTCATTAGGTGGCCAAAGGATTTGAGTTTCAACTTCAGGATCTGGCCTTCTGAAGAGCAGTCAGGGTTGATCTCCTCTAGGACTGACCGGTTTGATCGCCTTGCAGTCCAAGGGACTCGCAGGAGTCTTCTCCAGCACCAGAGTTCAAAGGCCTCAATTCTTTGGCGCTCAGCCTTTTTTATGGTCCAACTTTCACTGCCATACGTTGCAATTGGGAAGACCACAGCCTTGACTATACGCACTTTTGTTGACAGGGTGATGTCTCTGCTTTTTATCAGTGGATAAACTTTGTGACACTCACGTTTTTTTTCTCCCTGTGAGTCACTTAGTTTCTCGCTCCTGTCTCTGCTTGCATCACCCAAAGTTGCTTCCTCTTTCCTCAGTGATTTCTGATTACTTCTGACGAACAGTAGCAAGAGGATACATACCAAGTTGGCACTAGGGAAAGAATGGGCACCTCAACGAATGTACACTTAGTGGTTTGTCTGTAACATGGACCATGGCAGTTTACAGAACGTCAGGGTAAGTGGACCAAATGAAATTCAGAATCAGAATAGAGCTGGAAGGGACCTTGTAAGTCTTTTAGTCCAGCCCCCTGCTCAAGCAGAAGACCCTATACCAGCGGTCTTCAAACTCTGCCCTTTTATGACTCATGGACTTCAACTCCCAGAATTCCTCAGCCAGACATGCTAGCTGAGGAATTCTGGGAGTTGAAGTCCATGAGTCATAAAAGGGCCGAGTTTGAAGACCCTTGCCCTATACCATTTCAGACAAGTGGCTGTCCAGTCACTTCCGAAGTCAAGCTGCTGGTTAATTGTCCTCACTGTAAGGAAGTTTCTCGTTAATTCCAGGTTGCTTCTCTCCTTGATTAGTTTCCATCCATTGTGTCTTGTCTTGCCCTTTGGAAAATAAGTTGACCCCTTCGTCTTTGTGGCAGCCACTCAAATACTGGAATACTGCTGTCGTGTCACCCCTAGTCCTTCTTTTCTCTAGACTAGCCATACCCCAGTTCCTGTAATTATTCTTCATACGTCTTAGACCAGGGGTGTCAAACTCAGTTGGGTGGGCGTGGCCTACTGGGTGGGCATGGCTAGAGTGCGTATGGCCTACTGGGTGGGCGTGGCCAGCTCTACATCGTTCGCATCAAGGGTGCCTATGGGGGCCTGGGCAGGAGTGGGACAGATCTGAGGGTCTCTGGCAGAAGGAGGGTCTCTGGGCCAGGGCCAAGGCAGTGGGGGCCGTTCCCTCACTGTTTCCAGGATGGCTTCGCGGGCCACATGAAACCACTTCGCGGGCTGGATCCGGCCCCCGGGCCTTGTGTTTGACATGTCTGTCTTAGACTCTAGGCCAGGGGTAGGCAACCTCGGCTCTTTTATGACTCATGGACTTCAACTCCCAGAATTCCTGAGTCAGCTGACTCAGGAATTCTGGGAGTTGAAGTTCATGAGTCATAAAAGAGCCGAGGTTGCCTACCCCTGCTCTAGGTCTTCAATCATCTTAGTTGTGCTTCTTTGCACTTTTTCCAAAGTCTCAACATCATCTTTGTAATGGCAGTATTCTGGTGGCAGTATTCCAGGTGTGGTCTTCCTATTATGTTACTTATTAACCCTTTATTGGAAGTCAGCTGCTCTTCCTTCAAGATCAGATGTGGATGTGGTGTTCCCAAACCTTCAACTCTTTGAAAAAAGTGTGGAACAGCCTTCCCCAACCAAGCGCTCAAGTCATGGAGACAGGACATGACATGAGATTCAGCTTGCAAACCGAAGTTGACTTTGGAAGTAGGATCTTTTATTAAACAGGATGGCCAGGCTTGCAAGCGAGTTAAGATTTTGTTTGCTTGCCCCTGAAGATAATAAGTTGGAGATAACTTTGCAAAACTCTTTTCATCAAAGTCTTCGGCCTGTAACCTCTCCAGTTTTTTAAAGTTGCTCTGAAAATATGGAATTGGCTGTTTTTCAGAAAATTTCATTACAAATTGTTGATGTTGATTATTTTTTTTTAAAGATTTTGGAACAGTTTTTGCTTTAGTTGCCAACTTTCATGGTAGAATGGTTGCTTGTAAACAAGCAGGAAAGTGAAGGCATCTAGATTAAATCTGTCAGGGTCGGACTTTGTCAGCAGCTTGTCCAACGAAAAAGATGGCCGGCTTCCAGGCTGATGGGTTTCAGTTTTCAACATTTGGCAGCAGAAATTCCAAGCTTCAAATTCTTTCCCATGGCCTTGTAGCAGCTCGAAAGTTTTTAGTAAGGTTTGCGTTTAAGAGAGGAATACAGATAGTCCTTGACAATTGGGCCCAGAAGTTCCGTTGCTAAGCAAGGCAGCTGTTCAGTGAATTTTGCCCCCTTTTACAACCTCTCTTGCCACGGTCGTTAAGTGAATCATTGCAAGGGTTAAGTTACTAACACAATTGTTAAAGTGAACCTGACTTCCCAATTGATCACCGGGACACCGCAAATTCGGACCCTGTCCGAATTTTGATCACATAACCATGGGGATGGTGCAAAGCTTGTAAGTGTGCAAAATGGTTGTAGGTCGCATTTTTCAGTGCGGTTGTAACTTTGAATGGTCACTGAGTAATTGTAAGTCGGGGAGTACTTGCGGAGGCAAATGCATCTGGTCTGAATAATAAGTTGGGGATCTGTAGGGATTGTGATGGGAAGAGAGAGACCTATCTTGGCTCTCCAGATAGGCTTAAATAGCTTGTTTTACTAGTCCTTTATATTCATAAACTATTTATTATTTAGCGCATGATGAGAACAACTGAAATATAAACAGCTGAGTTGAAAAGTCAAGATGACGCAGGTTTATGCATTCTGCTTCTAATAGATTCATGCAGGATGATAGAAGATGGATGCTTAAAGCTGTTCTGCTGTACCCTTCAAGAGTTAACAGAATTGGGAGGGACCTCAGAGGTCTTCTAGTCCAGCCCCCTGCTCAGGCAGGAAGCCCTGTATCATTTCAGACAAACAGTTGTTCAGCCTTTTGTTAAAAACTTCCAATGTTCTGGAGGCAAGTCATTCCACTGATTAATTGTTCTAATGTCAGGAAATGCCTCCTTAGTTCTAGGTGGCTTCTCTCCATGATTAGTTTCCATCCTTTGCTCCTGCCTTCATGTGCTTTGGAGAATATATTGACCCCCCCTTTTTTTCCCTTTGTGGCAGCCCCTCAAATATTAGAACAGTGCTATCATGTCACCCCTATAAGGGACGCGGTGGCACAGTGGGTTAGGACGCTGAGCTTGTCGACCAGATGGTCGGCAGTTTGGCGGGTCGAATCCCGAGTGCCGCGTAACAGAGTGAGCGCCTGTTACTCGTCCCAGCTTCTGCCAACCTAGCAGTTCGAAAGCAGGTAAAAATGCAAGTCGAAAAATAGGGACCACTACGGTGGGAAGGTAACAGCGTTCCGTGCTCCTTTGGCGTCCAGTCATGCCGGCCACATGACCATGGAGACGTCCTCGGACAAGCGCTGGCTCTTCGGCTTTGAAACGGAGATGAGCACCGGCCCCTAGAGTCGGAAACGACTAGCACGCATGTGCAGGGGAACCTTTATCATGTCACCCCTAGACCTTCTTTTCACTAGACTAGCCAAGCCCAATTCTTACAACTGTTCTTCGTATGTTTTAGCCTTCAGTCCCCTGATCACCTTTGTTGCTTTTCTCTGCATCTTTCTAGAGACTTGGCATCTTTTTTTTATATTGCGGCGACTCAAAACTGGATGCAGTATTCCAGGTGTGGCCTTACCAAAGCATTATAAAGTGGTTTTGACATTTCACGTGATCCTGATTCTATTCTTCTGTTAATGCAGTCTAGGACTAGAGTTGCTCAACTTGCAAGAAACAGAGCATGCCAAAGTCATTGTGAAGACTTCTTTTCTATTGATGCATAATTGGAGGGAGGGAGGAAAGAAGGAAGAAGGTTGTTCCACTGAAAGATGAATTAATCTGGAGAGCTGAACCTGGCTTGAGATTATCTACTTGAATAGAAGGATATAATACAGTGTCCCCAAATGTCAATTTGAGTGATTCTTAGGTTTGAACCCTTCTAATAACAGAAAGCCACCAAGAATGGCAGAAAAAAAGAATATCCAGCTGAACAGCTTGCTGAAATAAATGGAACTGCCCTCCTAAACATGGCAGTTCCTTCAGTTTGTAGAATTTGACACCTTCTAAAATGGACTGTAAAAGGGACGCGGTGGCTTAGTGGGTTAGGACGCTGAGCCTGTCGATCAGAAGGTCGGCAGTTTGGCGGGTCGAATCCCAAGTGCCGTGTAGCAGAGTGAGCGCCTGTTACTCGTCCCAGCTTCTGCCAACTTAGCGGTTCGAAAGCACGTAAAAATGCAAGTAGAAAAATAGGGACCACTCCGGTGGGAAGGTAACAGCGTTCCGTGCGCCTTTGGCGTCTAGTCATGCCGGCCACATGACCACGGAGACGTCCTCGGACAAGCGCTGGCTCTTCGGCTTTGAAACGGAGATGAGCACCAGCCCCTAGAGTCGGAAACGACTAGCACGCATGTGCGGGGGAACCTTTACCTTTTTTAAAATGGACTCTACGCCAGTGGTCCCCAATCTTCCTGGCTCTATGGATCGACTGCGGGCGGGGGGGTGGGGGGCAGAGGGGCTGGTTTTGCTCATGCGTTTGCTGCTTCTGCAAATTGAGCTTTGCCTGACGCTTGCAGGGCCCTGTTCCCAACTATATTGGGCCACGGACTAGCTGTTGAGGACCCCTGCTTTATACCCAGTAGTCTTCTGTGCTTGGATTTTACAGGGACTTTGGTTACTTGGCCCTTCGGAGAAGCTTACCTGCCATTTCTAATCTCGTTGAGGAACCTTGGATAAGCCATTGAGGGAGCAAATCAGAAAAAAAAATGACTATGGGAGCAGGGAATCAGAATAGAATAGAGCTGGAAGGGACCTTGGAGGTCTTCTAGTCCAGCCCCCGGCTCAAGCAGGGGAACCTATACCGTCTCAGACAAGTGATTGTCCAGCCTCTTCTTAAAAACCTCCAGCGATGGAGACCCCACGATTTCTGGGGGTTAAGCCGTTCCACTGGTTGATTGTCCTCACTGCCAGGAAGTTTCTCCTTAAATCCAGGTGGCTTCTCTCTCTGATCAGTTTCCAACCATTGTTTCTCGTCCTTCCCTCTGGTGGAATGAATCTCAGAGTAGTTTGCTTGGGGCAAAACAAGGATGTTGCAGATTGGAAGTGAAGCTCAAAAAAAAAGTGTGTGTGTGTGGGGGGAAACCTGGTGTGCGATACGTGCTACTTTTCACATCGCTCATCATTTGTTTTGTGCTCTCCTTCATTTGCAGGTAGCTGTATCCAGTTGGGTGGCAGGCCGACCCAAGGGGTACCATGAAGTTTTCAGGACCCCTGGAGAATCAGAGGTTGTCCTCCCTCCTAGAGATGGCTATCTCTAGGGAAGCTCAGATGTGGAAAGTGTATGTGCCCAGAATTCAGCCCAATCAGGTAACGTTCGTCGCCTCGTTCGATCACTTTGGTTTGGTCAGAATTGCAGAAGACTCTTCTTTCTTCCGAGATGCTGGTTTGATGGGATCCATCCCATCCCTCGGGTGGAACATTGGGCCTATTTGTTTAGCAGTGTTATGTCCAGGAGCACCTTATCGTGTAATTTTGCTAGTTGAGCAATGTTTTGTTTGGTGAACATCCCGTGGCCTCGGAAGAACATACTGTGCTGTACTATGACAGCAGCTAAATCATTGTTATTAGAAGCCTGCTTCCCTGTGACAGCTTAGTTGGGAATAAACCGGCTTGTTCCTTGAAAGAAGTTAAGAAATTTCTTGCTGCCTTATGTAGGCCTTTAACACTGAAGGACACAATATCTTTGGAATAGCTTTCTTTAAACCCAGTGCTGCTGTACATGGGCGGAGTAAATGATATTGAATTGCATTTTTGTTGTTGTTACATTGCAATTTATTGAGATTTGGGTGAATGCTGCTCAAGAATTATTCCCGGTTGGAATGACCTATAAGCCCGGCAATAAATCAGTAATCTGTGGCTCATCAGAAGGAGTGGACTGTGCCTCTTTGCACCATTGTTAGTTGTGCTAGCTTGGAAGAATGGGTCTTGTAGTCTAACGCATTTGGGAAACACTATCCTCAAAGTCCCAGAGGTGCTGTTTTGAAAGGCAACTGGGCTTTCTTTGTTCATTTTTTCTTGGAAGACGTTTTGCTTCTCACCCAAGAAGCTTCTTCAGTTCGGACAGAAGGGTGGAGAATGGAAGGATTTATATTCCTTGCAGTCATCTGGTTGTTAGCACTCTTTCATAAGATAAGATAACCTTTATTGTCATTTTTTACTGTGGGCGCAACAGCACACATCAAAAATGAAATTTAGTTAGAATGTGTTTAAGAGTACTTGGAAGGCTTATTTCAAATATTATAATCTGTACATTGGCATAATGGAAATTTGACTTATGGATCCAAATTTGATGTTGAAATTTTGGATTGATAAATATAGGTTGTCCTATTGGTAACTTGTGATGTATTAGGATATGAAATAGACAATGTTTATTAGGTAGAGTTGAGCCACTTAATTATTCTGTACGTGTTAGGTGTTACAATCTTTGATGTAATAAAATAAGGGAAATTTGGGTTGTGAATGCTATTTGGGATGTTAAAGGTTAAATTTGAATACTATAATTAATATCAAAATTGGATAAAATTTAATAACAGGACATGGATATATTTCATTGAAATTGGACTGATAAATTTTTTCTTTAATTGACCATGCTATTCTTAGAAATTTGTTAGTTTAAACACGTTGCATTGAATGTTAAGGGAAATAGAGAAGGATGTTATGATAATGTAACCCGAACTATGTATTGAAAATTCTGTTATTCAATTGATGATTACCCAGGTACCATGATGCTTTCTAAATATATAGTTTTTAAATTGGAAAACCAATAAAACTTGTATTTTTTTTTAAAAAAATGAAATTTAGTTGCCTGCTTTCAAAGTGAAACACGTACATGACACACACCTAAACATACTAAATACAACATATGTATAGAGCCACACCCCTACATATACCTAACAAATAAATATTAAACTGTGTCCATCTTGAATATATAATGGAAGGAGAAAGCTTGAGAGTTCACAAGGTTAATGCTGTATGGAATGAAACTATGGCTGAATCTGGATGTTCTTCTACGGGTACCACGAAGCCCCCTCCTCCCAGAAGGTAACAAGGAAAACAGGTCGTGAAGAGGATGTGTGGTGTCTCAGACAGTCTTACGGACACCCTGCTCAAGCAACGCTTATGTGCTATGTCCTGGATGAGAGGGAGGGAACTGCCAATGATCTTTTTGGCTGTCCTCACCACTCTGCACCGCCTTCCTGTCTGAAGCAACGATGCTTCCAAACCAGACTGCGATGTTGTATGACAGGATGCTCTCGATCGTCCCCCTGTGGAAAGTGGTCAGGACAGGGGAAGGAAGATGTGCTTCTCTCATGCGACGCAAAAAATGCAGGCGCTGCTGTGCCCGCTTCACCAGTGTCTCGCTGTTGAGCGACCAAGCCAGCCTACTTGTTAACTGCAAGGAATATAAATCTTGCCATTCTCCACCCTTCGGTCAGAACTGAAGAAGCATCTTGGATGAGAAGCAAAATGTCTCCAAGGAAAAGGTCCAGTTCCTTCTGAGAAAGCACCTTTGGGGGACAAGCATGAGCTGGATGACTGAGAATCTCTATAGACATTGTCCTCAAAGCTTCTGTAGTACAAAGCATATGGGCATGGGGTCAACACAGAATGGATCGTCCCCTTAATTAGACAGCTTCTACTCTGTGTCTCTTGTATATCAGCACTTCCTGATTAAAATAGAATTCTACTATGTATTTATCCAGCCATTGTTGGTAGTTGAGCTGGTGGAAGGCATATTACTCATCACAACCTCATTCAGACTGTCCCTCTCCATATGGAAAAAACACACACCAGACACTACATTTTAGTAGTGCTGACTTTAGTGACATCATCATACTATCAGTCACACAGAGGCCAGGAGAAAAAAAAGATAAAAAAAGCAGGATATGGAGATTCTCAATCATCCAGATCATGGTTGTCCCATAGGTGCTTTTTCCGAAAGGCAACTGGAGTTTCCTTCCTTTTCTTAAAGCTTTGTTTCTCATCCATGAAGCTTCTTCAGATTTTTTTTTAGTGGGGGGGGGGGTGTCTAGTTGCCTTTTGGAAAAAGCACCTCTGGGACTAAAAAGCAGGATATGGCATTTTGGCCATCTCAGTCTAGGCTGAAAGAATGCAGGTTTGCAAGTATTTGTTCAGTGACCATGTGAAGTAACAACGGCACTGAAAAAAGTGACTTATAACTGGTCCTCTCACTTACAACCGTCTCAGCATCCCTACGGTCACATGATCACGCTTTTGATGTTAGTAACCAACATGTATTTATGATAATTGCAGTGTCTCAGGGTTATTTGATTGCTATCTTGTGTAGGAGATGACCCGGCAGAGACTGAAGGCAGGGTCAAATGCGTCATCAGTTTGGAATCCTTACGTAGCTGCAAGAGGCCTAAGTTCAGCTTTCTTATCTAGCGTCAATTTGATTTGACTGTTAGATCAGAATTTTGTGTGTAGGTAGCATATAATAAACGTTTAATGCTTTGAACTCAACTCCTGTTCCTGGCTACCTGCACCTGACAACTTGCGACCTTTCCAGCCAGCAAAGTCAATGGGAGACGCTGGATTCGCTTAACAACCATATCATTCACTTAACAACTGCAGTAGAAAAACAAAGAAAAGCAGGCAAACAACCACATTGTGGTTGTAAAAGTCGATGATTACTATACGTTTGCCGAGTTTCTACAGTGGCAGACTAGGCATGTCAAAACTGCCGGCCCATGGGCCGGATGCGTCATGCCGAAACCGCACCCACCCATTGCCAGCAATGGGGAAAAAGTCGTGATACGTCACGTGCTATCCCGTGATGTCGCGAGTTTGACATGCCTGCTGTAGACTTTGCAGGTGGCTGATCCTTTAGAAAGATTACAGATTATAAGTTGGGATACACTTTGCCAAGGAACAGACAAGTCACTTGTGGGTGCCAAGGTGTTCTGTTTACTCTCCATGGCAGGAATGATTTTGTAGTTCTATGATGGCAGTTGGCCAGATGCCAGGTTTGGGATGCAGGCACAACTTGTGGGTGTGAGTATTTTGTCTTTCAAGCCAAGATTGTTTGAGAACCATGGCAACGGCTTTGCCCACGGCAGCTATTCCATCTGATTCATTCAAGGCTTTTCTGAATGTTTTTGCTTGGTAGAAGAAGCGGGACTGAGTTTGCCTACCGAGGGTTTGGTCCTTAGTTTGCAAAAGACAGATTCTCCCCATCTCCAGCCTTATAAAGGAGATAAAGCAGCATAAAAATTCAGTAAATAAAATCAGTACATGGCATCGACATGGTGAGAACGTCAGCTTTGACCTTGCTCAGTGCTGTGACTAACTGAAGTACAGGTAGTCCTCGATTTAACGACCATAATTTGATCCAACATTTCTGTTGCTAAATGAGACAGTGGATAAAATGGCCGTTCAAAGTTACAACGGCACTGGAAAAAATGACCAATGACCGTTTTTCACACTTAGGACCATTGTAGCATCCCCATGGTCATGTGATCAAAATTCAGTCACTCGGCAACTGTCTCATATGCGTGACTTATGCAGTGTCCCGGGATCATGTGATCCCCTTTTATGACTTTCCGACAAGCAGAGTCAGTGGGGAAGCCAGATTCACTTAATGACCGTGTTACTAACTTAACAACTGCAGTGATTCACTTAACATCTGTAGCAAGAAAGTTCGTAAAACGGGGCAAAACTCACTTAACAAGTTGTCTCACTTAGCGACAGAAATTTTGGGTTCACTCATCCTAAATTGAGAACTGCCTGAATTGATATTGAACTAGGGGTGACATGAAAGCAGTCTTCCAATACTTGAGGAGAAGAGGGGGGGTCAGCC
Source organism: Vipera ursinii (assembly GCF_947247035.1). Lineage (NCBI taxonomy): Eukaryota > Metazoa > Chordata > Lepidosauria > Squamata > Viperidae > Vipera > Vipera ursinii. Next base: position 70,450,476 of record NC_139521.1, read on the forward strand.
TGTTTGCCAAAGCACCCGAGGACAGGGCTAGCAGTAGGTGGGAAGATCATTAAAGAGAGAACCAACCTAGAATTAAGAAGAAATTTCCTGACAGCGAGAACAATTAATTAATGGGAAGACTTGCCTTCGGAAGTTGCGAGTGCTCCCATCACTGGAGGTTTTCAAGAAGAGATTGGACAGCCATTTGTCGGGAAAGACACAGGGTCTCCTGCTGGAACAAGGGGTTGGACTAGGCCAGGGGTAGGCAACCTTGGCCTCTTTTATGACTCGTGGACTTCAACTCCCAGAATTCCTGAGCCAGCCATGCTGAGGGGAAAGGGACAGGTTTCCAAGCTGAGCCAAGCTGGCTCAGGAATTCTGGGAGCTGAAGTCCATGAGTCATAAAAGAGCCAAGGTTGCCTACTCCTGGCCTAGAAGATCTTTCCAACTCTGTTATTCTATGTTCTACGATAGGGAAATTTGGTTAAATTCCTGACTGTCCAGGTGCCTGAAATGTTGGGGAGAATTTGGCAGATGGAAATTCTTCCTAGTTGTCTTCCGTGGGTTGAAGGCAGCATAAATGGGAAGAAAAATAAGCAGAGTTACTGTGCGGAATCCATTACAAGTAGTTATCGAGTTATGACCATAATGGAGTCTGGAGATTCCGTTGTAAGTCATGATGGTTGTAAGTTGAGGCACCCACTTGCCTGACCCAATTTTAGAACATTTTTTTGCAGCAGTCATTCAGCGAGACGCGTTGGTCGATAAGCAAATCCATTGTCTGCAATGGGCATTTTTTACCAGACACAGAAAGTAAAAAACCCAGCTTCCAGCAAAACACCTTCATAAACCACGGTCACATGACTGCGGGATGCTGCAGACAGCTGTAAATGTGGGCTGATCACCAAACACCCAAAAAGTGATCACGTGACCTTGGGGGGGGGCATCAAAATTTCAAATCCAGGTCATAAGTACCTTTTGGGGAGGGGAGATCTGTCATAACTGAACATTCACTAAGCGACTGGTAATAAATCAAGACTACCGTATTTTCCGGCGTATAAGGCGACTTTTTAACCCATGAAAATCTTCTCAAAAGTTGGGGGGTCGTCTTATACGCCCAGTCGTCTTATACGCCAGAAAATAGTACATAAATCAATCGAGCACCCCCGTTCTTGCAAAGCAACTTCAAGCCTCCTTAGTCCAGTCCCCCCTCCAACGTGACTCTCCCTTCCTACCCCCAAGAGCCTCTAAGCCCCATCCCCTCCCCCTTGCAAATGCCAGACCCCAGGAGCGGCAGGAAGCCACTCCCCCTTGCCCAAGCGGCATCTGATCATAAGCAGAGCGCGCCCTGCTACCCACTATCTCTCCCGGCAGTCTGGACAACGGTACTTGGCGGCCTGGCGCCCCTCTCGCCCGCAGACCAAGCAGCGGCCCTCGCCAGCTGGCCTTGGCATGGCCGCCCCAAGCCCGGCTCTCCAGTGCGTCTTCCGGGCCCACCTGGCCAACCGCCTCCTGGGCGGGGCTTGGCTCCAGACGCGGCGGCGGCTCCGTCTGCAAATGTACACTCAAAGCCGGATTGCGCTCGGTCGTGCAGGCTGCTGAAAGATGGGGACTCAGAGTTCCCACGGTGGTTGCGACTTCTGGTGTGCCGTTTGCAGAGTCTGGCCTGAAAGAGCGCGTCGTGTGAACGTAGCTCTTGCGTTTATTCCAAAGGGTGGGTGGAAGGAAAAGCCCCTTTGGGCTTCAAAAGGGAGGCTTTGCACCATCTGCATCAGACGGGGCTGAATCGGGCTTGTGTCGGACACTTGGCAACTGGCATGTAAGTATTTTCCGGTGTATATGACGAAAAATCTTGAAAATCTTCTCAAAAGTTGGGAGTCTTATACGCCCATTTGTCTTATACGCCGGAAAATACGGTACTTATATCCTGCATGGGACAAGTACAGTTGCAAAGAGGATGGACCCTGATGATTTGGACTCCATCTTCCATCATCCCCAGCCTGCATGGTTGGGGGAATTGTGGTGCCAACGGGCATTTAAGTTGCCTTCTCCAATCCGGTGCTCCGTTCTGTTCCAATCTTCCATCTCTGCTGTTCTTTTTTTTTCTTCAGCTGTCCACCCCGATTATGGCATAATGTGTGTTCTTCGCAACCCATTGTGAGGCTGGTAGACATTTGTTCTGTTTTGCATTCGCTTTACTAGAAAACCCTTCCTGTTTGGCTCTGAGCCTTATTGCATAAGCTGAATGACAGATTGGACTCTGGAGGGGTCCATCCATATGGCAAGTACCGTCCAAAATAGGTTCCTTCTGCTAGTTGGAATATTTCTCTTCTAGAGTAGGAGTGTCCAATCTTGGCAACCGTTAAGTCTTGTGAACTTCAGTTCCTAGGCTGGGGGATTCTGGGAGTTGAACTCTACAAGTCTTACAAATTGCCAAGATTGGACTCATCTGCTCTGGCTGGCTGGGGAATTCCCGGGAGCTGAAGCCCACAAATCTTGAAATTGCCCAGGTTGGATCCATCTGCTCTGCTAGTCGGGGAATTCTGGGAGTTGAAGTCTACCAGTCTTCAAAGTTGCCAAGGTTGGACACACACACACACACGCACAGAGAGAGAGAGAGAGAGAGAGAGACCCCCACTTCATCCTTTATCCCTTGTCACTATATTAATAAGGGAAGCTTTTATCCTTTGGATAATACGTTGTCTTGCTTTTCTAAACCTTTTCACAGAGTCTCTGACCAGACGAGACATAAGCTGCAGCATGTGGCCAAATAAACACCCACATTGCAAATGTTGACATAGAAGAGTCTGCTTACATCCACGCTACCTGCTTCTTGAAGACCCAGTCCAAAATAAATGCCTAGCACAGGGTGCCCCCACTGCAGCTCCCCTCTGCAAATTCCTTGCAATTCAGCATTTGCAGTGGTGCGCCGAGGTCGGTACACCCTGTACTAGGCGCTTAATTTGGATCAACTCATAAGCTGGGTATTGTCAGGCACTGCTTTGGAAGGGTTGAACTTACTCCAGTTCTAACTCTTCTGCTATTATTAGACACTTATTTGCTTCAGTTTTATGCTAGGTTTCTGGGCAGGGTGCCCTGTATAGAATCATACCTGTGGTGCTAGATATTTGATCTCAGAATCCACTAGTCTTGATAGCTACCGTGTTTCCTCGAAAATAAGAGCCAACCAAAAAAATAAGCCCTAGCATGATTTTTTCAGGATGCTCGTAATATAAGCTCCCCACCCCAATCCAAAAATAAGCCCCAGTTAAGATTGTCAGCCAGATGGATGAATTTAATACCGTATTTCCCTGAAAATAAGACCTAACTGGAAAATAAGTCATGATGCATCTTTTGGAGCAAAAATATTAATATAAGATCTGGTCTTATTTTCAGGGAAATATGGTAGTACAGGTAGTCCTTGACTTACAACAGTTCAATTAGCGATTGTTCAAAGTTACAACAGAACTGGAAAAAAGTGACTTACGACAGCTTTTTACCCTTAATGACCCCTTGCAGCATCCCTGTGGTTATGTGATCAAAATGGTTTTCGCGGGTGCCTGTATGTGGATCCTTGGTTTTTCGGGTTTTTCCCCGCGTAGAACTAAAGGTGTAGGCGCAACGTTTCGACGGAATCCCATCCGTCATCATCAGGCTTTAGCCCAGAAGAAGGAAGCTAAAGCCTGATGATGACGGATGGGATTCCGTCGAAACGTTGCGCCTACACCGCGGGGAAAAACCCAAAAAACCAAGGATCCATATATATATATATATATATATATATATATATATATATATATATATATATATATATATATATATATATATATATATATATATATATATATTTGCAACCTTCTGACAAGCAGAGTCAAAGGGGAAGTCAGATTCACTTAACAACTATGCTGCTAACTTAACAATTGCTGTCATTCACTTAACAAGTGTTGCAAAAAAGATTGTAAAATGAGGCAAAACTCACTTAATATTGAGTTTGTTGCTTAGCAGTGGAAATTTTGGACTCAGTTGTGGTTGTAAGTCAATTACCTATATACATATTCTCATTCTCTCTCTCTCTCTCTCTCTCACACACACACACACACACACACACACACACACACAGAGAGAGAGAGAGAGAGAGAGAGAGAGAGAGAGAGAGAGAGAGAGAACAATGATGGTGCCCATTTTACAGTTCGGTGTGGGTGTGTAACTGATCCATGAGCATCCAGTGGTGAACATGAGTTTTACAGGCACCCACACATATATACATAGATTGGGACACGTAACATACACAGTGTTTTTCTCTGCCCACATATGAAGGTGAATGAATTATGTACCAATAATGAACACTAAGAGAAGACTCTTCAAGAAGAGTCCCTTGGACTGGAAGGAGATCCAGTCAGTCAATCCTAAAGGAAAGCAACCCTGGTTGTTCTTTGGAAGGGCAGATCCTGAAGCTGAAGCTCAAATATTTTAGCCACCTAATGAGGAGAGAGGGCTCCTTGGAAAAGACCCTGATGTTGGGAAAGATGGAAGGCCAAAGGAAAAAGGAACGGCAGAGGAGAAGGTGGTTAGATGGTGTCATTGACTCGGTGAACATGAATTTGGGCAAACTCTAGAAGACAGTGGAGGACAAGAGGGGCCTGGTGTGCTATAGTCCTTGGGTTTATGAAGAGTCAGACATGACTTAGCGACTGAACAATAGCCATGGAAGGGGGAAATGGGGACTGCCATGTCAGAACCCCCAAGTGTGTGTGTGTGAACACATGGTTTTGTGGCCAGCCGAGGACCCCCATCTATGTCTTCCTACTCTCTTTGCAAACGGTGCATGGCGCATGTGGGGGTCTTCACCCGCCCGCTGCTGCAGTGATGCTGAACACTCCCAAGTCACAGATAGTTAAGGAAAGCTTGGGCATCTCTCCAGCCAACAGTCAACCACCCCAGAGGGAAATTCTTCTCTGCCCTACTGGGTAGCTGAATGTAAATATTTGAGATTGACGGGTCTCTCACATGGAGCAGCAGCAGTCAAGACTGTTCAGCCTTGAAATTCTGTTCCCACCACCACCATCTTTTTTCAATAGGAAAAAAACTGAAGGTGTACAACCGCCATTTTAAGACAGGAATTTTCCGTTCTGCTTATGGCCGAAAGCCCTGGAAATTTGGATATGGGGAGAAAGTTTGGTCTAGTGCAGAATAAGACAGTAACAAGAGTTGAGAGGGACCTTGGAGGTCTTCCAGTCCAACCTCCTGCTGGAGCAGGAAAAGCTTTACCATTTCAGACAAGTGGCTGTCCAATCTTCTCTTAAAAGCCTCCAGTGTTGGAGCATCCACAACTTCTGGAGGCAAGCCGTTCCACCGGTTGATTGTTCTCACTCTCAGGAAATTTCTCCTTGGTTCTAGGTTGCTTCACTCCTTCATTAGTTCGCAGCCATTGTTTCTTCTTCTGCCTCCAGGTGGTTTGGAAAATAGGTTGACTCATTCTTCTTTATGACAGCCCCTTAGATATTGGAACACTGCTATTGTGGGCAAGCACGGCCCCTTTGTGACCTGCAGACTTCAACTCCCAGAATTCCTGAGCCAGCATGGCCCTGTCCTCCAGAGCATTTTGGAACCTAAAAAAGCTTCAGAAACATTTTGCGGGAAGGGTTATATTGATGATGAGATTAGTCCCTTGTATAAAGGAGCTAGACATTTTACTAACAAACGGCCAGATTCTGGGAAGCCCTGAAAAGACCCCAAGTCCCCATTTGTCATTGTGTTTAGCTTAGGCCAGGGGTCTTCAAACATGACAACTTTAAGACTTGTGGACTTCAGCTCCTCATTTATGACAATAATTGAGCCCAAAATTTCTGTTGCTGAGACATTTGTTAAGTGCCTTTTGCCCGGTTTAATGACCTCTCTTGCCACACTGGTTATGTGAATCACTACAGTTCAGTCAGAAACACGGTTATTAAGTGAATCCGGCTTCCCCATTGACTTGACTTGTCAGAAGTTTGCAGAAAGGGATCACATGACCCCGGGACACGGCCACCGTCATAAATACGAACCAGTTGCCAAGCGTCTGAATTTTGATCACATGACCGTGGGGATGCCGCAACATTTGGGGTTTTTTAACTGACTACAGGGTTAATTTAATACTTTTTAATTTGTTCTTAATTTTTGTATTTTGGATTTTTAATTCCCTGTAAACCGCCCTGAGTCCTCAGGGAATAGGGCGGTATATAAATATAACTAAATAAATAAATAAATAAATAAATTTATAAATGTGAGAAACGGTCATCAGTCACTTTTTTCAATGCTATTGTAACTTTGAATGGTCACTAAATGAATTGTTGTAAGTCAAGGACTACCTGTAGCTGTTTGGATCCCAGCCAGAACGTGGCTTATTTTTCTAAATTTGCAGACCTGATTATAAGATGGCTACCCAACCTTCTCTGAGGAGTTCAGAATATTTTTTGTAGATTCTTACCGAGACACACACCCTCTCCAAAATCACTTGTGGGACATCTGCAGATCTGTGTGCTCCAGCATGGGGGAGAAGAACCTAGAAATGTGGATGGGGTTTTGGGACCCCAGGTCCCCATGTGTCATTGTGTTTAGTTTAGGCCAGGGGTCTTCAAACCTGGCCACTTATGGACTTCAACTCCCAGAATTCCTCAGCCAGCCAGTATGCCGCACATGCGCATACAGCTGTTGTGTGAGTGGCAGGCCGGTGTGCATATGTGCAGCTCAACTTGCACAAGTGATGGACCGGCACATACATACACAAGTACACTCCAGCCCTTCATTCACACAAGTTTTGCTGCATGTGCTCCAGCCATCCACTCGCCCAGCCCAATTCCGAATAGGCCATGCCCGGTAGTGGGCTGCAGCCCTGGGGGAGCTGGCTGAGGAATTCTGGGAGTTGAAGTCCACAAGTCTTAAAAGTTGCCAAGGTTGAGGACCCCTGATCTAGGTAACACCACTTCGAAATGGAATCACAATATATGATGGTTTCCCAGCACAGACAACCACATGCATACACAAATGTGTACACCAAATTATTCAGTGTGTGTACTTCCCAGCCCAGAAATGGTAGTATACTAGTATGCTGAATTACTAGGTAGTCCTTGACTTACAACTTAATAGAACCCACAATTTCCATTGCAAGTCACAGTGGTTGTAAATACAATCACCAATGTGACTGACCCGATTTTATGATTTTTTTTGTCAGTTGTTAAGTGAAACATGGTTGTAAAGTGAATCCATTCAATCCAATGGACATTTTGTATGACTGGAAAAAGCCATCTTAAGTTTTGGTCGTATGACTGCAGAATGCAGCAGCAGGCCATAAAGATGTGCCGGGTGCCAAGTGCCCCAAATATGATTATGTGACTACAGAGGGTGGTTCTGCCATTGGAACTCCAGAACTGAGTCATAAGTAGGTTTTGGGGAGGGGTGTTGTAACTGAATGGTCATTAAGTGAGGACTATCCGTAGTAATCAGAAGACGGAGAGACACTTGAGAAGATGGCTACAGATAAAGAGGGATGAAAAATAGATGAATGACTAAATAAGTGGCTGTGAAAAATATGTGTGTGTGTGTGAGAGAGAGATTGTTTTTAATCTTGTTTTTCTTTTTACTCTACAGGATGCAGGCATTTCTCCAACCCAGCGGGACGAAGTGATTCAGTGGCTGGCCAAACTCAGATGCCAGTTTCACCTTTATCCGGAAACGCTTTCTCTGGCCGTCAGCCTGTTGGATAGGTTTTTAGCTGCTGTGAAGGTAACAGTCTAACCTCTTTAAGATCTTTGCAAAGGGTTGATAGTTGGGTCTCTTCCTGGCTCCATCCCAGCCTGAGCAAAACCTTTTGGGATGAAAACTTCCATTTCCTGTTCACCTGGACTCTTGATGCTTGACTTACTCTGCCCAGAGACCAAGGGGTGTTGTCCTCTATGAGCATGCTCAGCTGAAGGCCATCACGTCCTCCTCCTCCTCCATGTTCATATAGTTCATTCATGGCTGGAGCTGTACAGTGCCCATTGCTCTGCCTTCTCTCCTTTTCCCAACTCTTTTCAACAGCTTATTTCAGGGGTCTGCAAAAATGGCAACTTTACGACCGGTGGACTTCAACTCCCAGAATTCCTCAGTAGCATGGCTGGCTGAGGAATTCCTCAGCATGGCTGGCTGAGGAATTCTGGGAGTTGAAGTCCACCGGTCGTAAAGTTGCCACGTTTGGAGCCCCCTGACTTATTTGAAGAGGCACGGAGTGTTACAGTACTCTGACGACCTTCAGAGTACTGCAAAGAATATAAACGGAAGGGTTTATATTCTTTGCAGTCATCCGGCTATTAGTATGCTGAGTGTCGTCCTTGGCTCTAGAGCAGTGGTGGCGAACCTATGGCATGGGTGCCAGAGGTGGCACTCAGAGCCCTCCCTGTGGGCATCCGCGCCATGCCTCGGAGGTGGTAATTGTCCCTCTTCAACCAGCTGCCCCCCACAGGCGTCCCTCCCCACAAGCGACATTGAGGTGACCACGCCCACCTTGGCCACACCCACCCAATTCCATGACCACCACAGCCACACCCACCCAGTAGGCCATGCCCACCTGGCACCCAGCGATAAATAAGTGGGCGCTCGGTCTCTAAAAGGCTCGCCATCACTGCTCTAGAGAGCTGTGCGACGAATCTTTCCTTTCCCTACCAGTCAGTTAGAACTGAAGAAGTTTCTTAGACGAGAAGTGAAATGTTTTCAAGGAAAAAGAGCCAAGAAAGTCCATCTGCCTTTTGAAAAAGCACCTTTGGGAACAACAGTGACCTATATGATTGAGAATCTCCATAAACCTGTGGAACAGTACTTTTCTGCTTTCAATCCAAAGAGCCCGTTGCTTAGACTAAGACATTTTGGGCCACTTCCGTTTCCCTTTTAGGGAATGGATCTATTTTCTTGCCTGGAATTAATGTCCACTAACAAAAAGCACATTTCCCTCGCTCTCTTATTTGAACACGGGAGGAAAGAAGGCAAAGTGTTCTCTGTTTACCAGGCTAAATTAAGCCTCCAGCAGAAATTAAAGATAGAATCTCATGTTGACTTTGCTGGGAGCAAAAACTGACGAAACACAGCAGGACTTATTTCTGGAGGAACACGTAGAGCAGGCTTCCCCAATCTGGTGCCTTTCATAGCTATTAAAATTTTCTTCCCATAATTCCCACTGCATCTAACCAATCTTTGGGAATTATGGGACAGAAATCCAGCCCATTGAAAGGCACTAATTCTTGACTTGTAACTGTAATTGAGCCAGAATCATCATCATCATAAAACTTGACTTCCTCTTCTTTCTGGCAGCCCCTGAGATATTGGAACACAGCTGTCATGTCCCCCCTCGCCCTTCTCTTCATTAAACTAGACATACCCAATTCCAGCAGCCATTCTTTGTATGTTTTAGCCTCCAGTCCCCTGATCATCTTTGTTGCTCTTCTCTGCACTCTTTCTGGAGTCTCAACGTCTTTTGTACATCGTGGTGACCAAAACTGACTTACTGTCATAAATAGTTGCAGTTGTTAAGTGGGTCACCATGCGACCACCCCTAATTTTATGAGCTTTTTTGTGAGGGTCGTTAAATAAAAATTATAATTAAATGAGGACTATCTGTATGTAGGTAGTATACGGGTAGTCCTTGACTTGCAACCACAATTGAGCCCAACATTCCTGTCGCTGAGTGAGACATTTGTGGAGCGGGTTTTGTGCTCCCATTTTGTGACCTTTCTTTCCACAGTTGTTAAGAAGTGAATCACAGCAGGTGTTAAGTTAGCAACAAGGCTGTTAAGTGAACCTGACTTCCCCACTGACTGCTTGTCAGAAAGTGACATGACCCCAGGACACTGCAACCGTCATAAATATGAACAGGTTGCCAAGTGTCTGAATTTTGATCCTGTAACCATGAGGATGCTGCAACGTGTGGAAAAAAAGGTTATAAATCACTTTTTCCAGTGCCATTGTAACTTTGAATGGTCACTTAAATGAACTGTTGTAAGTTGAGGATTATCTATATCTTCTAGTAGGCATAATGCCATATATTCCCATTGCCATATTCTTCTCCACTTGTCGATCAGAAGGTCGGCAGTTTGGCGGGTCGAATCCCGAGTGCCGCGTAGCAGAGTGAGCGCCTGTTACTCGTCCCAGCTTCTGCCAACCTAGCAGTTCGAAAGCACGTAAAAATGCAAGTAGAAAAATAGGGAGCACTGCGGTGGGAAGGTAACAGCGCTCCGTGCGCCTTTGGCGTCTAGTCATGCCGGCCACATGATCACGGAGACGTCCTCGGACAAGCGCTGGCTCTTCGGCTTTGAAACGGAGATGAGCACCGGCCTCTAGAGTCGGAAACGACTAGCACGCATGTGCGGGGGAACCTTTACCTTTACCTTTTTATCGTTTTTGTCCTAAATTATGTTAAATGAAAGGAATATCCATCCTTCCTGCCTCTATTTCTATTAATAACCACAGATAAATTTATAAACCTCTTTGGACCATTTTACCCCGGAGAACTGGAGACCACTATTACTCAGCACAGGAAATGTAATTTAGAAAGCTCTTTTCTTAATAGAAAACGTAAACTTTTTTCCCAGTTGCTTAACTCTGAAATCTTTCTCTTTTTTTAGCAGTCCTAATAATCTCCTAAACCTCTTTTCTTAAAGCCTTTTGGGCAGCTTGGAGCTTTACAATTTGACACAAATTAAGTCTCAGAACAGTTTCCAGCTAGGAATGGAGCTTTGCTTACTTAAAAAATTGTTTTTCTTCTTCCTGCAAATAATTCTTCAATCCCTTTCTTCCATCATCTCTGGGTAGAGAGAAGGAAATAGCAAAGCTGTTTATGCTTCAGAGGGCACAGCTCTGATTTCTGTGGGTAGAGTGTGCCTTTGTGTTGAGTTTTTGACTCCTGGCAACAACCCGGACAAGTCTCTGCAGTTTTCGTGGCACGATTTTGCAGAAGTTTTTTTCCTGTTGCCTGCTTCCTAGAGAGGGTGTGATTGGCCCAAGGTCCCTTGGCTGGCTTGGCACCTGAGGCAGAATTAGAACTCAGCGTCTCCTGGTTTCTAGCCTGTTCCTTAACCAACCCACCAAACTTTTTAAAGTTTTTCTTTTTTGGTACCTGCAGAGTTTTCTGTTTGTGCTAACAAAATTAGTTGCAATTCACGCTTGTTGAAAGATCTGAGAATAATGGAGGAGGGAAATGATCTCAGCCTTAGGACAGCGGAAGCAAACCGTTTGGGGCAAGTGTCTCTTAAATTAGATTCAACAGGTGTCCTTCAGCAGGTAGGATTCATTTCTCACTTTTGGAATTGTCTTCTTAGAAACATTTCTACACCATCCAGTGAGGGTGGGGGAGATATCCCATGGTTGAGAGCCAGGTTTCATACAGGGGATGATCTAAAAACCAGGAGACAGTGAGTTCTAGTTCCACCTCATGCATGAAAGCCAGGTGTAACTTTGGGCCAGTCACCAGGAAGCAGTGAGTTCTGGCTTCACCTTAGGCATGAAAGCCAACTGGGTGACTTGGGCCAACCACCAGGAAGCGGTGAGTTCTAGTTTCACCTTAGGCATGAAAGCCAACTGGGTGACTTGGGCCAACCACCAGGAAGCGGTGAGTTCTAGTTTCACCTTAGGCATGAAAGCCAACTGGGTGATTTGGGCCAACCACCAGGAAGCGGTGAGTTCTAGTTTCACCTTAGGCATGAAAGCCAACTGGGTGACTTGGGCCAATCACCAGGAGACTTGAGTTCCAGTCTTGCCTTAGGCACTTAGGGTGACATTGGGACAATCACTTTCTCTCAGCACAATCCACCTCACAAGGTTGTTGTGGGGAAAATCAGAAGAGAAAATAATATTAGTTATGTCTACTACTTTATTGGTAGGTAGGATACAAATAAATTCATAAATAAAATATCTAGAATTGGAAGGCTAACAGGTTTACTTAATCATGAAGAAGCTCTCATGAGGCGTCCTTCATGCACTCTGACCCTTCTCTGTTGGAGCAAGTGTCTCATTTATTTTATTTTACTTTTCACAATCTTGAACCTCCCATCTTCCTCACGTTTGGATGAGTACAGGTCGTCCTCGACTTACAACCATTCGTTTAGTGACCATTTGAAGTTACAGTGGTACTGAAAAAGTGACTTGTGACCGTTTTTCACACTTACAGCTGTTGCACCATCCCCAACGGTCACGTGATCAAAATTCGGACACTTGGCAACTGGCATGTATTTATGACAGGTGTGGTGTCCCGGGGTCACGTGATCCCCTTTTGCGACCTTCTGACAAACAAAGTCAGTGGGGGGAAGCCAGATTCGCTTTACAGCCGTGTTACTGACTTAACCACTGCAGCATTCACTTCACACCTGTGGCAAGAAAGGGCATAAAATGGGGCCGAGCTCACTTTAACAACCTCCTTGCTTAGCCACAGAAGTTTTGGGCTCCATTGTGGTCGTTAAGTCGAGGACTAACTGTACCACAGAGGCCGATAGAGGCTGATCCATCCACTCTTCCTTGCCTGCTTGAATAGCAGTTTGGAGCCGGGGTTCGCTCATGAATTTTTGGCAGATATCAGAAGCAATCTGAGCTCTTTCTCTCTCTCTCTTTTTTTTTTTTTTTGGCAGCTTCCAGAGCTCTGGGCTTAGACTGCAGAAGCCGTAAGCCCCGGTTTCACCTCCCAAAATGGGTTTGAAAGGTTTAATCCCACTTGCAGAAACAACGCTAGGGCGTCTCCATAGCGACCATATAAATTACCCATTCTGCTCGATTGAGGAGGCCTTTTGCTTGACTTGCGAGTCGTGTGCCAGGAGCTGCCTCCCCAGAAAGCATTGGGTGGGGCCAGGGGAAAAAAAATAAAACATTTCGTTTACATTCAAATTTAATTTGGTTTGAATAGAGTGAAGACGATGACTCTTAATTATGCCTTCCACAGCCTTCCCATCTTATTAAAAAAATTACAGTTCTGTAATTGCTCTTGCAGGCGTGCAGAGATGGTATCACAGTGTGTCACCTTTGTTTAATTATTTAGGTACTGATCTGGTACAGTTTAGGTGCCACACAATCCAGCAAGGCTCAGAGTGGCTCACGACAAGAACGACACTCGATTAGAATAGAAGCCATCATACCCATCAAGAAAACAACAAGATAAGGCATCATATAAGTTAAATAAATAAATAATAAATAAAAATGAACAAACATTGCCTTGAGGAGCAGCTGAAACATCAAGTTCCATAATAGTGGTATCCCTTTTATCATCAGTTTATTTCTGGGCTCTCCAGAAAAACACACACACACACACACACACACACACACACACACACACACACACACTACACATACATGTATACATACACATATGCACACATTATATATATACACACACTGTTTAATAGTTTATCAGCAACATATTGTGTGGGTTCTAACAGTCAACTTACTAATACATGTTAAATTCCTTTCTTTTTCTAGCCATTGATAAAAAGTATCCCATGTTCTAAAATGAACTGAATCTTCTTTCGCTTTCATTTTCAATGTCAATCTGTCCATTTCTGCACAATTTTTTTTTAAATTAACTCTTCCTCTCTTGGTAAGTCTTCATTTTCCCAGTGTTGAGTGAATACGATTCTCGCTGGAGTCAATAACAAAAACCACATTTTAATGTCTCCCTCCCCACACACGAATAGGGTAGGAGCCAATATATAGGTAGTCCTCGAATTTGTTAGTGACCGTTCTTATGACTGCTTTTCACACATTAGAGCATTTCCATGGTCACAAATCAAAACTTGCGTGTATTTATGACGGTTTGCAGTGCCCCGGGGTCACGCAATCCCCTTTTGCGACCTTCTGACAAGGCAGGGTCAATGGGAAAGATAGAGTCAACACAACAAGTGTTACTAACTTAATAGCTGGAGTAAGTTACTCAACTGCGGCAAGAAAGTTTCCAAACTGGAGCAGAATTCACTTAATTGTTTTGCTTAGCAGTGGAAATTTTGGACTCAGTTATGGTTGTACATTGAGGACTTTACCAGTATTTATTTTTATGTATTTTATTAAATAAATTTAAATAACCGCCCAGCTGACTTTGGGCAGGTTACAGCATTAAAAATTTTTTTAAAAGAGCCATTGTATAATAAAACCATTAAAAAAAACCCCATGGCAGCAACAACACAATCAGATCAGTCACTTGATCAGTTCTGTTTATGGTCCCCTGACCTGTTGACAAAGCCATGTTTTTAGGCCTTGTGAGAAAGCAGCAGGCTGGGGGCCAATCATACCTCATAGAAAATGATGTTCCATAAAGAAGGGGCCACCACCGAGATGACCCCCTTTCCAGGTCCTACTGGATGATAATCCCCAATTGATGGAACCTATGGTACAGTCAAGGGCAGGGGTCTTCAAACTTAGCCCTTTCATGACTTGTGGACTTCAACTAAATGGCTTGGGTCCAGATTATCTGAGGGAACACCTGCTGCCGACATTAACTCCCCATCGTCCTGTGCGCTCCCACAGGGAGGGCCTTCTTAGGGTACCGCTGGTGAAGGATTGCCGGCGGGCGACCCCCAGAGAGAGGGCCTTCTCTGTGGGTGCGCCTGCCCTTTGGAACCAACTTCCTATGGAACTTAGGACTGCCCCCGACCTCCGTTCATTTCGCCGGGACCTAAAAACTTGGCTCTTTGAGCTGTCTGGCCTAGACTGAGGGGGTTTTAATTGGGTTTTAAAGTTTTAACTTTTGGGCTTAAATTTAATTAATTGTTTTAAATTTATTTTAACTTTTGTATTGTATGGTTTTAATTGCCCTGTAAACCGCCCTGAGTCCTATGGGAATAGGGCGGTATATAAGTCAAATAAATAAATAAATAAATCCCAGAATTCCTCAGCCAGCGTGCCTGGCTGAGGAATTCTGGGAGTTGAAGTCCACAAGTCATGAAAGGGCCAACTTCGAAAACTCCTGGTCAAGGGAGATTGATGGCTAAGAACATTTTGAGGTACTAACAACCCCAGAACCTCTCATGGACCACTTCTAGGACAAAGGACTGGAATTTGGCCCCAGATTGGGAAAATTACAGGTAGTCCTCGACTTACCACAGTTTGCTTAGCAACCGTTCAACGTTACAATGGCACTGAAAAAAGTGACTTGTGACTGGTTTTCACACTTAACGACAGTTGCAGCATTCCCCACGGTCACGTGATTTACATTCAGATGCTTGGACAACTGACTCACCTTCACGATGGGTTGCAGCGTCCCGGGGTCGTCTGATCCCCTTTTGCGACCTTTTGCGACCTAAATTTTGGGCTCCATTGCGGTCGTACGTTGAGGACTCACCTGTATTCAGTGGCCCATTTGGGTTACGTGGTTTCCCCCGACAACCCCAGCCCTTCCTCATAGAATTTGCAATACCCTGTGATCTGCCCCAAGATTGACTCTCTGGCAAGGCGGAGATGATAATGCGAAATGCCAGCCAAGTCTCCGATTGTATTGATGGTCATTTGGCACCCGCTGCACTTCACTTAACCTCCTTCATTGATTTTTGCTCTCTACGATCTCCTCTGCTACAGTGAGCCCCTCCCCCTCTCCTTTCTAAAGACCTGGGGGACTCGCCAGGTGCCAATTATGCTAAAAAGGCCTGGTGGATTCCAGGTTTGCTTCTCATAGTGGAATATTGATTGTCATCCCTCCTTTTTACTATGGCTTTCTGAAAGCAGCTGCAAAGAAGGCAAAGAGTAGTGAACTCACGGACTTGAGATAACCTGTGCTTGGCGTCCAGATTTCTTGGGAAATGATTGGAGGTGGTGCCTTGTCTGAGATTCTCCTGATTTCTCCTCTCTGCCTTGTAGGCTGGCCCAAAGTACCTGAACTGTATTGCCATCAGCTGCTTCTTCCTCGCCACCAAGACCATTGAGGAAGATGAGGTAAGTCTTCTCCTCAAGACTTGCTGAGGTTGGGGCGAGCGGGAATTTGCTTGGCTTTGGACATCTGCTTTGATGCTCGTGGAGCAAGTCAAGGAAGCATCTCCAATTCTTGTGCCTCTGCGGTCCTTGGTGCTCTCTGACCTTGGTTGTTTTCTTGTAGACTTTTCATTACCCAACTAGGTCACATCATCAGTGCTAGAAGGCTGTGCGGTTTGCTCTCTTGTGTATATGCAGTGGCTTTCCCTGTTAGCGTTGGTACCAACAGTGTAATATACTTGTACATAAACAAAGAGCAAACCCCACTGCTTCTAGCACAGATGATGTTACCTAGTTAGGTAATGAAACGTCTAGATAGCATCATGGGTGCTAGGAGGGAATGGAGATAGCTCTTATTTTTATTTGAACCCGCTCCTTTATAGCACAGATGATGTTACCTAGTTAGGTAATGAAACGTCTAGATAGCATCATGGATGCTAGGAGGGAATGGAGATAGCTCTTATTTTTAATTTGAACCTGCTCCTTTATAGCACAGATGATGTTACCTAGTTAGGTAAGGAAACGTCTAGATAGCATCATGGGTGCTAGGAGGGAATGGAGATAGCTCTTATTTTTATTTGAACCTGCTCCTTTATAGCACAGATGATGTTACCTAGTTTGGTAAGGAAATGTCTGCAAGAAAACAGCCGGGCCCAAAGAGCACCAGGGACCCCACAGTTCCCACCCTAAGCTACAAACATTCTTCTCTTCTACCTCTCTTGTGATGGTTGAGGGACCACCTAGGTCCAAGGCCTCATGAGGCCACCCAGAGTTGAACTGTTGTGGCAGGAATGACTTAGGGCAAAATCTGGAGAAGGTTTTGTTGAGGTTTCCAATTACTCTCTCCAAAATGTGCACAATCAAGCGAAGGCTGCTTTTCCTAGGCCACCCACAGTGATGCAGGTGTGTGTGTGTGTGTGGGGGGGTGAGGTCCCCTAGGCTTCAGAAGGAGAACTGGGAAACCTCCCCCCCCAAAAAAAATGTTCTCCCCATCGCAGTGGAGATGGTGCAGAGAAAGTTTTCCTTACCCTTTTCAACTGCTTGAAGCAACATCAGATTGTTGGCGCAGCTAACCAAACACAGGATACGTCTCCTGTTCCTGCTAATAGTAATACTTGCTTACTAAAACATTTTGACTTTGCTCTTTGTTACATGCTCTTTACTGCATTTATTAAAGATCGGGGCGCCACGCACAGTTTTTTGCTACTGCAGGAGTCGTCCTATTTCTTTCTTTTTTTTTTAATTAGATCATTTCAGCTTTGCCTGGCAGCTGAAAAAGGCTTTGGAGCTTCTTGTGAAGAGTGAGGGAATTTACAGTGGCAGGCAAAATACCTTTTTCATCATCTGTAAGGTGTATTTGCTGCCAGATATTATTGCTGTTATTCTTTAATTAAAACAGTTTTGCCTAGTTGTTTACCCGAAATAATGTCCTCAGAGCAGCTTACAGATTGATATTTGGATTAAGGGGGGGATTGCTAATAATTTGATAAAACAGTTTTCTGCAAGTGATAACTGGTAGATGATTTAGCCTAATTAGTAATCAAGTCTGCAGCAGCTGGCAACTTGTAGCTGATTTTAGTTGATTTCTGAAAGCCAAAGCTGAATTTTAAGTATTCGGACAGGAGAACGTTTAAGAAATCGCAGAACTGTACATAAGATTGGAAAGTTAGAAAAACATAGTGGAATAAGGCAGATCCATTGCTTTTAGAAAGTAAAAAAAGATCCGTACTAAAATTGAATAAAAGCTGTCTAAACAGAGGTGTCTTCATAGGTCATCTAAATGTAATAATAATTTTATTAGAGATTACCAAAGATAAAAAGATTAATAAATCCAAGATAAATAGCAGGCTGTTGCTCTTCTGATTCATTATTTCTCTGCTCTCTTTTAATCATTAAGGCCTCATTTGTAAATGCATTCTGGCATTGTTTTTCCACATCACTCTTACAGTTGCAAGAAAAAGTATGTGAACCCTTTGGGATTACGTGGAGTTTTGCATGAATTGGCCATAAAATGCGCTCTAAACGTCATGTAAATCACAACAATAGAAAAAACACAGTCTGCTTAAAATAATACTACACAAACATTAGCTGTTGTCATGTTTTAATTGAACATAAGATGGAAACGTTCACAGTGCAGGGTGGAAAAAGTTTGTGAACCTTTGGACTTAATAACTGGTTGACCCTCCTTTGGCAGCAATAACCTCAACCAAATGTTTCCTGTAGTTGCAGATCAGACCTGCACAACGATCTGGAGTAATTTTGGACCACTCCTCTTCACAAAACTGTTTCAGTGTAGCAATATTCTTGGGATGTCTGGTGTGAATTGCTCTCTTAAGGTCATGCTACAGCATTTCAATCGGGTTGAGGTCAGGACTCTGACTGGGCCACTCCAGAAGGCGTATTCTGTTCTGTTGAAGCCATTGTTTTGTTGAATTACTTGTATGCTTTGGGTCATTGTCCTGTTGCATCACCCATCCTCTGCGGAGCTCCAGTGGCGGACAGATGGTTGTACGTTTTCCTGCAAAATGTCCTGATAAACTCTGGAATTCATTTTCCCATCAGTGACAACAATCCGTCCAGGCCCTGAGGCAGCAAAGCAGCCCCAAACCATGATGCTCCCTCCGCCATGTTTTACAGTGGGGATGAGGTTTTGATGTTGGTGTGCTGTGCCTTTTTTCTCCACACATAGTGGTGTGTTTTTTTCTCAAACAACTCAATTTTGGTTTCATCTGTCCACGGTATATTTTGCCAGTAGTGCTGTGGAACATCCAGGTGCTCTTTTGCAAACTTCAAACGTGCTGCAATATTTTTTTGGACAGCAATGGCTTCCTCCGTGGTGTCCTCCCATGTACTCCATTCTTGTTTAATGTTTTCCTTATTGTAGATGTGTCAACAAAAATGTTAGCATGTACCAGATATTTCTGTAGGTCTTTAGCTGACACTCTAGGATTCTTCTTTACCTCATTAAGCATTATGCACTGTGCTTTTGCAGTCATTTTTACAGGACGACCACGCCTAGGGAGAGTAGCAACAGTGCTAAACTTTCTCCATTTGTAGACAGTCTGTCTTACTGTGGACACATGAACATCAAGGCTTTTGGAGATACTTTTGTAACCCTTTCCAGCTTCATGCAAGTCAACAATTCTTGATCGTAGGTCTTCTGAGAGCTCTTTTCTGCGAGGCATGGTTCACATCAGACAGTGTTTCTTGAGACCAGTAAACCCAAAACAGGTGTGTGTTTTTAAAGGGCAGGACAGCTGTCAAGCAACACATCCAATATCATCACACTGATTGGAGTCAAGATTGGCTCACTCCTGGCTCCAATTAGCTATTGGAGAAGTCATTAGGCTAGGGGTTCACATACTTTTTCCACCCTGCACTGTGAATGTTTACATGTTATGTTCAATTAAAACATGACAACAGCTAATGTTTGTGTAGTATTATTTTAAGCAGACTGTGTTTTTCTATTGTTGTGACTTACATGACGTTTAGAGCGCATTTTATGGCCAATTCATGCAAAACTCCACGTAATCCCAAAAGGGTTCACATACTTTTTCTTGCAACTGTATACTCTGACATTTTAAAATCCATATTTAGATCCACAACATCTGCTTCCACATCACTTTTATAATCTGACATTTTTAATACATTCAAATCCATATTCAAATCGGCCTCGGTCTGTTTTATCCTGTAAAATCTGTTGTTCATCTGTATCCTCTGTTACAGAATCAGACAATCCACTAAGTAATTTTTGAGTACATTGTACCCAATGAGCCTTTATTTATTTTTTTCTGAAGTCAAATAATATTTTGTTCCATTATTTCAATGGATCTCTTCTCCATTAATTATAATCCTGAGTTTTCTCTGCTTCCCTCTAGTCAAAGTCCCCTCTTACCATCTGTTTGTTTTTCAATTAGGAATTGTTTTCCCAACGGAGGGGGTTTTTTTTGCAGTTAATTTCAAAAGTCCATCTAACCCCCTTAACTTTCCAAAATGAAAATTCTAGTACCCCTTTTTGCTGTTCCCCCTCCCCCCAAAATTAACGTTTTTCTTTTTAATCTTTAAGCTTACATAAAACTTCTTTCATCTAAGGTGGCAGGAGATTTCTCCTGGCATAATAGGACAGATGTACTACACCTCTTGTAAAAGTTGTCCTGGTTGGGTATTGTAGCTGAGTAGTGTTGGATGGGTGTCAAGATGGGGAACTTTTTTCTTCTCAATGATCTCTGGGATGCCTCCAGAAGTGGTGAATGCTCCAACACTGGAAGTTTTTAAGAAGAGACTGGACAGCCATTTGTCTAAAATGGTAGCATTTCCTGCCTGAGCAGGGGGTTGGACTAGATGACCTCCAAAATCCCTTCCAACTATTATTATTATTATTGTTGTTGTTGTTGTTGTTTATTGTTTATGTTTATCATTGTTTTCTGCTTCAATCCTGCAGAAGATTCCAGTGCTGAAGATCTTAGCCAGGGATAGTTTTTGTGGCTGTTCTCCAGCAGAGATTCGCAGAATGGAAAAGATTATACTGGATAAATTGAACTGGGATCTTCACACAGCCACTCCGTTGGATTTCCTTCACATTGTAAATATTTCGGACAAAAACCTTTCTACTGTGAATGCTTTTCTTAGCTGGAGGATATAGGAAAGATGGCTAGTCTTGGTAATGCCAAGGGTTAAGACGAGGCGGGTGGAGAACACCCAGTTTCATACCAAATTTTAGTGCATGGATTCAGATCCATTTTCATTTAACTCACACTTTTGAAGCACAGCCCATTACACCAAGTTTGCATTGGTAGAACAGGAACATACCTCAAAAACTTTTTCTTTCTTTCTTTCTTTCTTTCTTTCTTTCTTTCTTTCTTTCTTTCTTTCTTTCTTTCTTTTTCTTTCTTTCTCTCTCTCTCTCTCTCTCTCTTTCTCTCTCTCTCTCTCTCTCTCTCTCTCTCTCTCTCTCTCTCTCTCTCTCTTTCTTTTTCCCTATCAACCACCTATCTTGTAAGAAAGCGACTGGGTAGCTAAATATAAATTAAGGTGAATTTCTCAATGTAGATACAAACTTAAGAAGAACAGAAATTGCAGGTGATCCTTGAGTTAACGACCAAAATGGAGCCAGTCCTTTGCAGTCATAACTTGTGACAATCACAAAGCAGGTCGGTGAATCACCACAGTTGTTAAGCAAGCGCCACAGCTGTTAAGCAAACCAGTGGTTTGCTGTGGGTGTTGTTTTTTGTTCCCCCAAAAACTGGAAATAAATGCCGGGTTATTGGGGGGTTATTTTGGGGGGGGGGCAAAACCATTGTAAAATGCAGTCACATGACTGCAAGGGTCTGCAAATGGCATAAACACAGCCGAGTTTCCCAGCACCCAGAATGCAGTTATATGACGAACAGGGAGGAATCTGAACTTTGAATCTGAATCATAAGTTAACACACACACACACACACACACACACACACACACACACACACACACACACACACACGACTTTCCTGCCTGAGCAGTGGGTTGGACTAGATGACCTCCAAGGTCCGTTGTTATTGTTGTTTTGTTGTTGTTGTTATTGTTGTTGTTATTATTATTATTATTATTATTATTATTATTATTATTATTATTATTATTATTATTATTATTATTATTTGACCAGTCATAAATTGAGGACTGCTTACGGGGCACATGTTGCCAACAAATCTAAAACAATTTCCAATTTCTTTTAATCCGAGTAGAGTCCAACTGCAAAAGTTGCATTGACAACGCTGAGAATTGTGTGTTTCTGTCTCTCCCCTCCCAAATGACACTTGCCAGATTTCTTCCCCTACACTGGTTTCAGGGTACTAGCAGACTAGGTAATCCTAGCCCTCCTTGTGAGTCACATTCTTAAGGCTGCTCTCTCTCAATTGTATTTGTATTTAATTGTGGGCCGTGACTCAGAAACAACAGCCAAATTGAGTAAAGACAACATAACACATAGAAAGCTAGTTTGGTCTGGTGGAAAAGGCACCAGGCTAGAAACCAGGAAATGGTGAGTTCTAGTCCCAACTTTTAGGCATTAAAGTCCTCTGGGTGACTTTGGGCCAATCATCAGGAGATGGTGAGTTCTAGTCCTGCCTTAGGCATAAAAAGTCATCTGGGTGACTGGGCCAATCATCAGGAGACGGTGAGTTCTAGTCCCGCCTTAGGCATAAAAAGTCATCTTGGGTGACTTTGGGCCAATCACCAGGAAATGGTGAGTTCTAGTCCCACCTTAGGCATAAAAAGTCATCTGGGTGACTTTGGGCCAATCACCAGGAGACGGTGAGTTCTAGTCCCGCCTTAGGCATGAAAGCCAGCTGGGTGGCTCCTGGCCACTCAGCCTAGAGACTGTGAGTTCTAGTCCTGCCTTAGCCATGAAAGCCCTCTGGATGCCTGGGCCAATCACCAGGAGACAATTAGGCTACTTTCTCTCAGCCCCAGCCCACCTCACAGGACTGTTGTGGGGGTAAAAAAATGGGAAAAAGCAGTAATTAAAATACATTGCTGCCTTGAGTTGTATATTAAAAAAAATACTAAAAGGCAGGATATAAATTACATGAAGAAATAACCTGTCACAGGAAACCTGGCAAATGAAGAGGAAAACAAAACAGGAAAAAGGGGGAGAATGGAATAAAATGCAGTCAAAAATGAAAACGTAAAAAAAACAAACAGAAGTGGAAGAATCAGCTAGAGCAGGGGTAGGCAACCTCGGCTCTTTTATGACTCATGGACTTCAACTCCCAGAATTCCTCAGTCAGCTATGCTGACTGAGGAATTCTGGGAGTTGAAGTCCATGAGTCATAAAAGAGCCGAGGTTGCCTACCCCTGAGCTAGAGAGAAAATAAACTTCCTAGCGCCCTCGCTCTGCATCGCCATAAAAAGTGTCCCAAGGAGGCAGAGAAGGTTTGGGATTTATTTATTTATTTATTTGTTTGTTTGTTTGTTTTTATAAACCGCCCTTCTCCCGAGGGACTCGGGGCAGTGTACAGAATAAGGTAGGTATACAGATTGAACAATAGTGAAAAAAACAATAGTAAAAACAAACTGGGACCCCAAGTAGAGCTGTCAGGCCAGGCCGGACTGCTGGAACAGGTAAGTTTTTAAGTCGCGCCGGAAGGTGCGGAGGTCGGGGGCCATCCGGATTTCGGTTGGCAAGCTGTTCCAGAGGGCTGGCGCACCCACTGAGAATGCCCTCCCCCTGGGGGCCACCAGCCGACATTCCTTGAGCGGTGGCACCCTGAGGAGGCCCTCTCTGTGGGAGCGCACAGGACGGTGGGGTGCTGACATTGGCAGAAGGTGCTCCCGTAGGTAGTCCGGACCCATGCCATGTAGGGCTTTGTATGTCATTGTTAGCACCTTGAACTTCACACGGAAGGCAACTGGAAGCCAGTGCAGCGCACGGAGGAGAGGTGTGATATGGGAGTATCGGGAGGCTCCCAAGAGTGTCCGTGCCGCTGCACTTTGCACCAGTTGAAGCTTCCGAGTGGATCTCAAGGGCAGCCCCATGTAGAGAGCGTTACAGTAGTCTAGGCGAGCGGTCACAAGGGCATGGGTGACTGTACGTAAGGCATTCAGGTCCAGATAAGGCCGTAATTGGCGAACTAGTCGAACCCGGGAGAAGGCCCCCTTGGTCACAGCTCCTATGTGATCTTCCAGGGAGAGCTGCGAGTCTAGGAGGACACCCAGGTTGCGGGCCCTATCAACAGGGGGTAGTAACTTGTCCCCGATGTTAAGGGATGGGATGTTCTGAGTATCCTGGCTTGCCGGTACGTACAGCCATTCAGTCTTGTCCGAGTTCAGTTGAAGCCTGTTCCTCCCCATCCATTCCCGGACCGCTTTCAGGCAGCGGGACATCACGTCGAGGGCATCACTGATGTTGTTTGGAGTTGAGATGAAAAGCTGGGTGTCATCAGCATACTGATGGTACCCTACTCCAAAGCTGCGAATGATCTCGCCCAGCGGTTTCATGTAGATGTTGAACAGGAGAGGCGAGAGGACCGACCCCTGAGGGACTCCGCAAGCAAGAGGCCTCGGGGTCGACCTCTGTCCCCCTGCCAGCACCGACTGCGAGCGACCCTGGAGAAAGGAGGAGAACCAACGCAGAACCGTACCCCCCACTCCCAGTCCCCTGAGGCGTCGCAGCAAGATACCGTGGTCGATGGTATCGAAAGCCGCCGAGAGGTCTAATAAGACTAGGACAGAGGAATGGCCCCTGTCCCGGGCTCTCCAGAGATCATTTATCAGAGCGACCAATGCCGTCTCCGTGCTGTAGCCCGGCCTGAAGCCCGATTGGTACGGGTCTAGATAAACCGCTTCATCCAGGATCTGTGGAAGTTGGTGCGCCACCACGCTCTCAACAACCTTCGCAAGGAAGCGAAGATTGGAGACTGGACGAAAGTTATTCAATGAGGATGGGTCCAAGGTGGGCTTCTTGAGGAGAGGTCTCACCACCGCCTCCTTTAAGGCGGTGGGGAAGTGACCCTCACTCAGAGAAGCGGAGATGACCGCCAGGAACCAGCCTCGTGTCCCCTCTCGAGCTGCATAAGCCAGCCAGGAAGGGCACGGGTCCAGTAAGCATGTGGAGGAGCTCAACCTCCTCATAATCCTGTCCACTTCCTTAGGAGTCACAGGATCAAATTCCTCCCAGATGACGTCGACAAGACTGTCCATGCCTTGTTCTTCCAGCTCAGCCCAGTTGGAGTCCAGGCCGGTTCGAATCCGAGCAATTTTATCCAGCAGATATTGACCGAATTCCTCGGCTCGACCCTGCAAGGGTTCCTCCCTCACCTCTTGGTTCAGTAGGGAGCGAGTCACCCTGAACAAGGCAGCCGGGCGATTATCTGCGGACGCGATGAGGGTGGAAAAGTAGTTGGATTTTGCCACCCTTATCGCAGCGAGATAAGACCTGGTGAGGATTCTTAATCGCAATCGGTCAGATTCGGATCGACTGGATCTCCAACGGCTCTCTAGGCCCCGTCTCCGACGCTTCAACTCCCGGAGCTCCGCGGTGAACCATGGGGCTCGCTGGGATCTGCGCCAGGTCAGAGGCCGCAAGGGTACAACTCGGTCCAGAGCCTCCATGGCTGCCTTTTCCCAGGCTTCCACTAAGGCATCCGCCGAGCTGTGAGCAGGGAGTGCATGTGCGTCCCCAAGCGCTGCCTGGAACCTGTCAGGGTCCATTAGGCGCCTAGGGCGGTACCATCTGGTTGGCACCGCGCACCCATGGCGGGGGGTGGCAAAGGGGAAGTCTAGCCGCAGGAGGTGATGATCGGTCCATGACAGGGGTGTAACAGTCGTGGCACCCCCACCAATATCATCGCGCCACCGTCCAGACAAGAACACCAAGTCTGGGGTGTGGCCTCTCTCATGAGTCGGTCCAGAAATTATTTGCGACAGGTCCATGGCCGCCATGGAAGCCATGAACTCCCGAGCCAGATCGGACGATCCTCCCAGGGACGGTAGGTTAAAGTCGCCCAAGACCATGAGTTTTGGGAATTCAACCACCAACCCTGAGAGGACATCGAGTAGCTCGGGCAGGGCTGCCGCTGCACGATTAGGTGGTAGGTATGCCAGCAGCAGGCCCAACTGCGCCCCCGGGCCGTATCTCAGTAGGAGAGACTCACACCCGACCATCTGAGGGACGGTGGTCTCTCGCGGGCTAAGGGATTCCCTGATGATAACTGCCACTCCCCCGCCCCTCCCATGGGTCCGAGGCTGGTGCAGCACCCGGAAACCTGGTGGGCAGAGGTCAACCAGAGGGACACCACCCTCTGGGCCCAGCCAGGTTTCCGTGATGCAAGCCAGGTCCGCGTGCTCGCTCTCCACTAGGTCACGAACAAGGTGAGCCTTGTTAGCTACGGACCTGGCATTCAGGTAGACCAGCCTTAGCATAGGAGGCTGCACACCTTCGCTCCCGGGTCCTCCGGGGAAGTACAGAGGGTCGGAGCGTCTCACCACTTGTACAGAGCGGAGATGACACTCCCGGTGACGATACGGCCCTCTGTTTGTGCACCTTCTGCCGTTCCCCACCATCCTGGGAATAGGATGTTCGCCAGTACGCCATTGGGTATTGTCGACGACTGGTCCTCGTTTCTCACCATCGCGAATGGTCGTAGGCCTGGCCTGCGTTATGGTAGCCGGGAGGCATGCCTTCACCGAGCAGCCATACTCTTTTCCCGCCCCCCTCCCTAACCCGACAAAAAACTTAACAAGAAACTTAACCAGGGGCCTCTTGTTGGTCTTGTGATGGAGGCCCCTGACCCTGCCTGGCCATCTCTCAGAGGCCCAATGGTCGGGCCTGTCATCAAGGTTTGATGTATTGAAGGCAGGACGAACCCAGGAGAGGGGGGAACTCCTGAGGGCGAGTAGATCTATGCTAGAATATTGACGAAGCATAGGGGGCATAGGGGAGCATTGGGAAGGCGGTCCCCTGGGTGGAGCATTGGAAGGAGGGTCTAGTCGGGTAGGTGGGTATCTGGACCGTCATCCAACCACTGCCACTTGGTTGGGTGAACCCCAGAAGCAGGCCACTCCCCATCCTCTCACGATGGGTTGTGATTCTGCTTCTGGGGGTGGTCCAGGACCCACTCTGGGTGAAGCATACCCCATAGAGCTCTCACCTCTATGGGGCTGCAGGTGTAGGACAGGCCACTCTGCCACCGTGGCTTACACCCAGGCCCATCATGTCCTGTGGGGCGAGGGAGGGCAGGGGTTCGGAGCCGGTGGAGGCCAGATGCTGATGGCCTCGGTGGTCTAGTCGCCGTCATCTCCAATGGTCAGCTGCATCCTGGCGTCTTTAGGGTGTTGATCGGCACGGAGATACCGTCGGCACCTAGGGTGCGGGCCGGGGACGCCAACGCCGCGTCTAGTGGTGGTGCCGTCGAGGGGTTTTCGGTGAGTTGGTTGACCGGGGCCTGGAGAAGCTTAGCGCCGCTGTCAAAGGCCCCTCGGTGGTGGTCGATCGGGTCCGCATAGCCGGTCTGCGGCATCTCCTTGATCCCAGGGAGACGCCGCCGTTGCTCAGGAGCAGGCCAGGAGGTCGAGGCAGGGTAACGACTCCGGTCCTGCTCGGGGCGGTTGCTGCGGCTGCCTCTTCCGCCGCCTAGCTGATCCATTTGATCCGCGGGGTCTTCCCTGATCATCCCAGGTGCCGCTGTTGCCCAGGGAGGCATAATAGGGAGCCGAGGGTGGAAGCGCCGGCCCCACTCCGGATGGCTGCAGCAGTTGCAGCGGCTCAGGGGCGGGTTAGAGGCGCCCCATCGCCACTGCCCCCGCCGGTGTTCAGGCCCATGGGGAGATGACAGGCTAGGGCCCCGCGGGGTTCTCGCCGTCGCCGTTGCCGACGATGCCGCTGCCTCCGCCACCCAGCTGGTCCGCGGCGCCTCCGTTGGTGGCTTGGAGATGCCGCCAGAGTCGAACAGGTGGGGGGGTCGGGGCAGGGCAGAGATGTTGGCCCCTCTTGGATGGCTGCAATGGTTGTGGTGGCTTAGGGGCGGGCCGGTGATTTAGCTGCAAATCAGAACATGCCTTCCCCCAGGAAAGATGGACGTTGCTTGAGCAGGGTCCGCAGGATTGTCTGGGACACCGCACAACCTCTTCACGCCCTGTTTTCCTTGTTACCTTCTGAGAGGAGCGGGGGGCTCCGTGGTACCCGAAGCAGAACATCCAGATTCACCCGTAGTTTCGTGCCATGCAGCATTAAACCTGTGAACCCTCAAGCTTCCTCCTTCCGTTGTGTGTTCAAGATGGACAGTGATTAACATTTCTATTTATTATTTATTTATTTTATTTTATTATATTTGTATAATAAGTCCTTCTCCCGAAGGACTCAGGGCGGTGAACAGGGCACATAGAAAAATACAGAGTACAAAAATTAAAAAAAGAATTAAATAGGAGCCCGAGCTAAAACGATAGAATAATATTAAAAATCCCCAATAAAAACCCCAACACATCCCCCATCAGGCCAGGCCGGCTTGTTCAAATAGATAGGTCAGGGGTAGGCAACCCTGGCTCTTTTATGACTCTTGGACTTCAACTCCCAGAATTCCTGAGCCAGCTGTGCATTCTCTGACCGGTGGCACCCTGAGGAGGCCCTCTCTGTGGGAACGCACAGGGCGGAGGGAAGTTGACGCCGGCAGCAGGTGATCCCCGAGGTACTCCGGACCCATGCCATGTAGGGCCTTGTAAACCATTAGCAAAACCTTGAATCTCACCCGGAAGACAATGTTACATGTAAGGGTGTAGGTCTGTACGTATGTTGTATATCGTATGTTTTAAATGTGTGCTTATGGATGTGTACACTTCCGAGAGGGAAGCAACTCAATTTCATTTTTAATGTGTGCCACGGTGCCCACAGGGGGGAAAAATGACAATAAAGGTTATCTAATCTAGATGTTTAAGCTTCCCTCTTGGCTTTCTCATCCCGCTCCAGTTCCATGCAGTCGCCTTGTCCACCAGGCCTCAACTGCTGACCAGCTTGCCCAAGGTGAATCCGTCCCAGCACGTCGCTTTGCTGACCAAGCACTTACTGCATTGCCTAGCCTGCTACCAACTCCTTCAGTTCAAGGGCTCCATGTTGGCCCTGGCCATCGTGAGCCTGGAAGTGGAGAAGCTGATTCCTGATTGGCTGGCTCTCATCATCGAACTGCTACACAAGGCACAGGTAGGACGAGACCTCTGACCCTTGGGTGAAAGGGTGGGCTTTTACCTTGAGGCCATCTTGGAACTGCAGGAACCAAAGACTGGGTTCGGCTACGGGACCCTGTGATGGAGATCCTGGAAAAGAGCAAATGGACCTCTGTGCGTGGAGTTACTTTGGGGTCCTTGGTGCTGTCTGGGCTTGCTTGATTCCTTGCAGACGTTTCATTACCAAACTAGGTAACATCATCAGTGCTAGAAGGGAGTGGTGTTTGCAGAGAGGAGGAGGACTGTAGGGTCCTTGGTGCTTCTCTGACCTTGGGTGTTTTATTCCAGACGTTTCATTGCCAAACTAGGTAACATCATCAGTCCTGGAAGGGTATGGGGATCATTTTTATTTAAACCCCACTTCCAAAGTAGCTTCCAGAGGTCCTGTTCTCGCGGATCTTCTGGAGCCTCAGGAAATTGTGGCTGAACGTTTGCGTGATTTTTGGACGCCTCAGTGGCTGCGTGAGAGCAAGACCCTCTTGCGCAATATCCAGAGGTCGGGAGTCTTGGCATGTCACCCAAAATGGGCGTGGTGTGTGTCACCTGCCACGAGTTCACCATCACTAGACTTTTTACAGGGTAGCAGAATAACAAGAGTTGGAAGGGACCTTGAAGGTCTTCTAATCCAACCCTCTGCTCAGGCAGGAAACCCTATACCATTTCAGACAATTAATTGTCCTCTCTCTTCTTAGAATCCTCCAGCGTTGGAGCATTCACAGCTTCTGGAGGCAGGTTGTTCCACTGATTAATTGTTCTGACTGTCAGGAAGTTTCTCCTTAGTTCTAGGTTGCTTCTCTCCTTGATTAGTTTCCATCCGTTGCTTCTTGTCCTGCCTTCAGGTGCTGCTTTGGAGAAGAGATCGACTCTCTTTTCTTGTGCAGGGAACTGGATTAGATGACCTCCAAGGCCCCTTCCGATGCTTCCAACCACAACTTAAAGAAGCCTTTTGTCTCTCTTTTCTTTCTCAACACCCCCCCACCCTACCCCCAATCCAGATGGATAGCTCCCAGTTGATCCACTGCCGGGAGCTGGTGTCCAAGCATCTTTCCACTCTGCAACCTCCACTCCTGCCCAACTCGGTTTACCTCTACAGTCCTCTCAAGCACAACCTGGTGGCTTGCCCCACGGGGGCCTTCCGATTCCACGCCCCCGTGGTCCCAGTCCCCGATTGGCAGGACAACAACAAGCCCGCAATGCCAGCCAAAGGATCCACCTCGCTCTGCCGCCGCCGCCACCACCGGCTCCCTCCCGGCAGGTGCAAGCCCGCGACGGCCAAGCGCAAGGTGGAAGAGATGGAGGTGGACGAGTTCTACGACGGGATCAAGCGGTTGTACAATGAAGAGAGTCCTCCGGACGGCGGGGAAGGCAAGGCCGCCCCCGTTTGCGGCATCGACGTATCGTGGCAAGGAGGCAGCGTTTCCCCCTGCCCTCCATTGCAGCCCGTTTCTGTCATGTAGCTCAATGTTGCTCAAGCTCAGCAATTTGGAAGATGCGTGGACTTCAACTCCCAGAATTCCCCAGCCAGCACGGCTGGCTGGAGAATTCTGGGAGTTGAAGTCCACACGTCTTCAAATTGGCTAGGTTGAGAAACACTGTAGTCCTATGTCCCCATGCGCCTTTGGTGGAAAGCCTGTTCGTGCAGATGCAACATCAGGCAACCAATTGGCCTTTTGGGCTAATGGAAAGGAAGGCCGTACCTTAACCAGGTTAAACAGAAGGGAGCTAGCTATCCTCTTTAAAAAAAAAAGAAAAAAAAAGAATCTTTACCCCCTTTCCTGGTTTTCCTAATGATAGTTTAAACTCTGTTCAAAGTTCAACTCTTGATTTTTAAGTCCTTTTAAAAAAAAAGATCCCCCAAACCAACCAACCCCCCCTTCCAAAAAAAAAAATAGTAGCAAAAATCGTTTCTGTAGTGTTGTTCGTTTCCACCGTTTCGATCTACTGTTGTGTATTGTTGTAATCTCATGTATTGTTTTGAAGAACTGACACGGGAGCGTGCCGAATGCTTTTCAGATTTTCTAGCTGTGTTCTTCCAGGTTTCCTTCCATTCTAAAGAACTTCCTTTGCCCAATTTCTTTAAAAATTATTTCCAAATTGTATGACTTCCTCGACGATTATTATTATTATTACTATTACTTTGCACTTTTATTTTGGGTAAGATTCCCTTTCCATGAACAAAAGAGAAACTCTCCACCTCTTTGTAGAATTCTTTGGTTTTCTGTCCTTCTGTCCATTTTGGTCTTTTGACTGTGGTAGCTAAAAACTAAAAACTTGCCTTTAAAATTAAGCTTTTCTTTTAACGAAAAAGGAATCTTTGTAACCTGTCCTACGGTAGAAAGCAAAAATGGGACACTCGAGAAGAGCGCCGTGTTTGGTTTGAAAGGTTAAGCTGCACAATAATTAGGATTTTTAATCTTACAGAAAACCTCTGCGGCTGCTGTTACGACTGACCAAACCGAAACGTCGCACGTTTCTTGTTTTTTTATATATATATACAGAAAAGTTTTGTGCATCAAATGCAAAATGTAATGAAGCAAAACAAATGGTGGGCATTGAAAGCACCTGCGTCCTTTGGGCCATTTTTTTTGTAGCTTTGTGTATGCAGTGATCTTAGATTTTCTCCCCCTTTCCTTATGTTTTCTTCCCTGACCTTTATGTTTGTGTAAATTTACAACTTTTGAGACAGGGACAGACAGACAAACAAAAAAAGACTTTTAAAGATCTTCTGTTTTAATTCTAAATGCACTGCTTCTTGGAATAGCCTTCTTGAAAGGACCTCCTCGATTTTAAAGCTCTCTTCACGGTCTCTGTGGAAGGTGCTGTGTTTGCCAGTCTCACGGAGAAAGGCTTCGGGTAGCAATAAAAACAAAACACGTTGTCCTTCAGTTTCTGAGTCCTGGATTTCTTTCAAAGCGGTAACGGGAAAAAAAATGTCTGAATGGGATGAATGAGTAGCTCAGCCTTGTAGCATTTTCTCTTCTGCTCCCTTTGGCCAGCTGTTAAGGCAGCTACCATTGCTACTTCAGAGGTCTCCACAAACTACTTCTGGACTTCAACCAGCTGAGATCCACAGGTCTTTTAACTATTTATTTATTTTATTTTAATTCCATTTATATCCCGCCCTTCTCCGAAGACTCAGGGCGGCTTTACAAACTTAGCAATAGCCTTCATTCTATGTATATGCCTGCTTATTAGGGCTTTCACACACACACACCCAAGCGGCATTATTACAAAGTCAGCTTAATTGCCCCCAACAATCTGGGTCCTCATTTTACCTACCTCGGAAGGATGGAAGGCTGAGTTAACCTTGAGCCTGGTGGGATGCGAACCTGCACTAATTGCAGGCAGCTGGTGTTACTTAAGGAAGCATTAGCCCACTGCTCCACCAAGGCTCTTGTTTGCTAAGCTTGGAGACTCCTGGCCTCAGAAGACAAACTCAGGATCCAAAAAGATCTTGACAAACTCTTATCCTATCCAACAAAATGAATTTCAACGTGGAGGAAAGCGAAGTTTTACATTTAGGCAGGAAAAACCCAAGGCACAAAAACAGATGGGGCAAGAGCTGGCTTAAAAACAGTAACGGTGAGAGGGACCTTGGAGTCCTAGTGGACGATC
Organism: Vipera ursinii; assembly: GCF_947247035.1. Lineage (NCBI taxonomy): Eukaryota > Metazoa > Chordata > Lepidosauria > Squamata > Viperidae > Vipera > Vipera ursinii. The sequence goes on from NC_139521.1 coordinate 70,482,708, forward strand.
ACTTGACTATGAGCCAGCAGTGTGCAGCAGCAACCAAAAAAAGCTAATACAATCCTGGGTTGTATAAACAAGAGGCATAGAATCAAGATCACGCAAAGTACTAGTACCGCTTTACAAAGCCCTAGTAAGACCACACCTGGAATACTGCAGCCAATTTTGGTCACCATATCACAAAAAAGATGTTGAGTTTGGGAAAAAAAATCAAAGAGGAGCAACTAAGATGATCAAAGGCCTGGAGACCAAAACATACGAAGAACGGCTGCGGAACCTGGGTTGGGCCAGTCTAAAGAAAAGAAGAAATGGGGGAGACATGATAGCCGTGTTCCAGTATCTGAGGGGCTGCCACAAGGCAGAGCGGGGCAGGTTGTTCACCAGAGTACCAGAGGGAAGGACGAGAAACATGGTTGGAAACTGGTCAAGGAGAGAAGCAACCTGGAATTAAGGAGAAACTTCCTGACAGTGAGGACAATGGAACAGCTTGCCTCCAGAAATTGTGGGCGTTCCATCACTGGAGATTTTTAAGAAAAGACTAGACAATCACCTGTCAGATGGTGTAGGTTCTCCTGCTTGAGCAGGGGGCTGGACTAGAAGACCTCCAGGGTCCCTTCCAGCTCTTATTCTATTCTCTTACCAAGATATTGCTTAAAATACAATTTCTCCTTTTTGAAGACTGGAGAACTGGGTTAATTCTTGGCTCCTGTAGCCTCCTTTGAGCCTTAGCCTTGAATTCCTGAATATATTTGGTTGGTTGGTTGGTTGACTGAATGATTTGCTTTCTAGTTTGCCTTCATTTTGGACAACTCAAGAGGCCCTGCATAAATCTCCCTCCTATATTCCCAAGTAGTCTTCTTGGCATGATCCAGAAAATTTGTCACAGATGTGTTGACAGACTAGTGTCCATAACTGGTGTCTCCTGATATCTCACAGCCAAGCAGGACTTCAGTTGTGAGCCTGATACAATTAGTCCTTGACTTAACAACCATTTGTTTAGCGACCTTTCAGTTAACGACAGCACTGAAAGAAAGTAACTTTTCACACTTAATGACCATTGCAGCATCCCCGCGGTCGCATAATCAAAATTCAGACACTCGGCAACTAGCGTGTATTTTGTGATGGTTGCCATGGCCTGGAGCCACCACGTGACCACCTTTTGCGACCTGATTAGCAGAATCAATGGGGAAGCCAGATTCACTTAACCATTTTACCAACTCCAATGATCCCGTTAACCTCTTTGGCAAGCCATGTTGTAAAATGGTGCTAAATTCACTTTAGCAACCGAAATTTGGAGCTCAAGCGTGGTCATAAGTTGGAGGCCTCCCTGTACTATTTCAGTAAGACGTTGGGGAGAACTTGGGAACAAAGCCTGAATATAAACTATTCCTGGGAGCCTCTGTGGATCATGGTGGGATTTGAATTCGATATATCAACAAATCCTCACCATAGGTCTACCATCTTTGTTGGGCCAAGTCAAATGAGTAGCCCAAAGCCCTTTTTTCATTTGGGGTTCCCTACTCAAATATGTTGTGGCTGTTTGCATAGAATTTAGACCAAGCCATCTCGGTGAATTCATAAATTACAAGCATGGCTTATTAACATTTTTAATTTTTACATCCCTGGGCCAAGCACGACGGTTGCAGCAGCTCTCCTTGCAAACTGCACAACAGGCCACAGCAGCTGCTGTCATCCTGCTCTTCACACACACACACACCCGTACTTGATCCAGAATGTGATCTGCAGACCAAGCACTTGGATGAACTTTGGTTCATCTGGGCTTGTAGCAGAATGACAGCCAATATCCTGCTGTGAGCTTCTCAAGAATAAATACAAAATGGGTAGTTTAGCGCTCTCTCTCTCTCATACACACACAAAATTTAAGCAAGGCAACTATAGGGAAGCAGCTGTGTCTGGAATGGGATCTCTCTAGCCAGGAGAGAGAGAACTTGGACAGAGTTTAAACAAACCTATCTTGAAATTGAATAATTGGCTTCACTGCTCTGCATTCTTTTGCCTGCATATTACATTACTTACCGAGTCAACGGCTCACAATGGGAATCCTTAAGCTGCACCACATTTTTAAGGTGCCAAGTAGGGACTTAAAAGCCCAAGTCAGTATTAGGAGAAACTCATGGAATTCATCTCTGGCCCAATATAGTATTTTGTGTTTTTTTTACTTGTGTCCATAGTAGATGTTACAAACGTTTCTTTAATGACCTACATCTTACCACCACACTTGAGGCACTAATGAAGATGAACTGAAAGAATCATAAGTAGTGTAGCAACTTTGAGCCGTAAAAACCAACCATCACACTCAGCTTCAGGGTCTATATGGTTATGCAGCACAATTCCCAGAAGAGCTTTCCTTTGGGGGGGGGGTGTAAAGGCATATAACTCACAAGATTAAAAAAATATGTTTCTGCTTGTTACTGATGCAAAGACAGTTTCTGCTTTTTACCAGCGCAAAATCAGTGCACGTATAAATTTGTGAGTTTTGACCATTTCCAGGGAAGTGAGCAGATGGCAGGATATGGGCTACCAGCAAAGATCTGTTCTTCCAGTGTGTGTGTGTGTGTGTGTGTGTGTGTGTGTGCGTGTCACACATCTGTAGCACAGAGAGACCCAAAAGAATGCAAATAAATGACCCATGTGGGTAGCTTCATGGGGCAAGAGACAGATGTCTTCACTCAAAAACTTAGGCTGGGTTGCTTGTTTTATGACATTATAAATACGGCCTTGATCCACCCATTTGATGCTCCAGCTGAAACCTGGCCTTGTGGAGGAAATGTAATTGGAACCGCAGGGAGGAGGGGCTGCGGACCCTCCCTAGCAATTCACACTGTATCCATAGCTATTACAGATAACTGCTTTAGTTTGGCAAGATTCTGTTTATAGGCGAACAATAAAGGAACAATTTTTAACTTCACACATTGACCTAGAACTCTTTGGGCCTGACAAGCATACGTTCATGCCCATGCCTCTTCTTTGGTAGTTCAATAGCGTTAAGTATTGTTGAGGTCAATACATTTTGACTTGAAGGGATTTCATGAAGTTGGGAGAACATGGTTTAGGGGTGGGTGGGAACTCTTATCTACAATTCTATGCCTGCCTCTTCATGTGGCTTGGCTGGTTGGTCCACATGATGTGGCCCTGGGCATGTAATTTTTCTTGCCTTTTCTTGCCACTTTCTCAGTTGCTTCTCACATGCCAGTCATCATTTAGTGTAGGGAGCTCCAAACTTGACAACTTGTGGACTTCAACTTCCAGAGAGTTGGAAGGCCACAAGTCTTAAAAGTGGCCAATTTTGGAGACCCCTGGCATAGTGGAACAGTCAATAAGATCAAGGACAGTTGCTAAGTCAATGAACAGAACTGGGAAGGAAACAGAACCAGCGGCCTCTGATGATGATCCAATATACTTTTGACCACCATGTTTTGTTTTAATCAGAATCATAATAATAAAGTTGGAAGGGACCTTGGAGGTCATCTAGTCCAACCCCCTGCTCAGGCAGGAAACCCTATACCATTTCAGACAAATGGCTGTCCAGTCTTTCCTTAAAAACTTCCAGTGTTGGAGTATTCACAGCTTCTGGAGGCAGGTTGTTCCACTGGTTAGTTGTTCTAACTGTCAGGAAATTTCTTAGTTCTAGGTTGCTTCTCTCCTTGGTCAGTTTCCATCCGTTGCTTCTTGTCCTGCCTTTGGGCGCTTTGGAAAATAGCTTGACTCCCTCTTCTTTGGGGCAGCCCCTCAAATATTGGAACAATGCTATCCTGTCACCCCTTGTCCTTCTCTTCATTAGGCTAAACATACCCAATTCCAGCAACCGTTCCTTATATGTTTTAGCCTCCAGGCCCCTGATCTTTGTTGATCTTCTCTGCCCTCTTTCCAGAGTCTCAACATCTTTTTTACATTGTGGTGACCAAAACTGGATGCAGTGTTCCAAGTGTGGCCTTACCAAGGCATTGTAAACCAAGAATGATGAAGCATTCACAAATGAGAAGATAGTATTCAAGCATAAAAAAGTGTCTCCACATGAACTCTGTCTTTTTATATCGTCGGGCTTTTTCACGGTACCTTTTAAAAGATTTTTACAGCAGCAGTTGAACAATGGGAAAAATGCACAATTCATGTGGTTCTGTGGCCACATTTGGATGGCCGGTTTGTGTTTTATTTACACAAAAACTGTGCAAATAGACTTTTGTAGTTCAGCGAGGAATCTCCAAAAAGATGACACGGGCACTTCAGAATTAAGCTATCCTTTTCTTATTACGCTATTAAAGTACTTTCTCCTTTCAATGCAGAGTTGTGTAAAGGAGCCCCATTGATTGGTGCTCCAAAACAAGAATAATTTAGATTGTTTTTTTAAAAAAATCCTGCCTTTGTGATTTTTTTAATAAATGGCAAAAATACCTCATTCTCCTTCCTCTTCCTACTTTCCCCGCAACAATCCTGTGTGGTGGGTTGGGCTGAGAGTGAGTGACTGTGCCAGTCACCCAGCTGACTTTCATGTCTAAGGCAGGACTAGAATCCACAGTCTCCTGGCGATTGGCCCAGTCACTCATATAACTTTCATGGTTAAAGTGGCACTTGAACTCTCTGTCTCCTGGTGATTGGCCCAAAGTCACCCAGCTGGGTTTTGGCCTAAGGTAGGACTAGAATCCAGAGTCTCCTGGTAATTGGCCAAGTCAGCCATATAACGTTCATGGTTAAAGTGGGACTTGAACTCGCCGTCTCCTGGTGATTGGCCCAAAGTCACCCAGTTGGGTTTTGGGCCTAACGTGAGACTAGAGCTAATTGTCTCTTGATGATTAGCGCAAAGTTACCTATATAACTTTCATGGTTAAGGTGGGACTAGAACTCCCCGTCTCCTGGTGATTGGCCCAAAGTCTTTCACGCCTTCAAAACTAACAACCAAATGTGAAGAGTACCAAGAATTCCAAAGAGAGAGATTAGAGGCATTTCACACGTGTTTGTATATATTTGCCTTCTTGATTCCAAATGGCTGACTGGACAAGTCCCTGCAGTTTGCATGGCAACATTTTTAGAAGTGATCCGCCCTCATTTCTTCTTCCTAAAGCTGAGAGAGAAGGAACGGTCCACGGTCACCCAACTTCTTCTCCACCTAAGGCACAACTAGAATTGAATCTTCTGTTTCTAGCTGTAGTACCTTTAACTACTGCACCATTACGCAGAGGCAAATCTGGGCTTGTCAATCCGAAAACACTCGGAGTTGACATACATACCCAATAATTCCTTGGGAAATGCACATGCATGCACGTGCACTGTAGGAATAAGCTCTGGACTTCCACTGTTGCAGAAACATCTTTAAACATCATCGGAATCCTGTGTATTTCATATAAAGGCAATAAGACATTAGGATCCTGTTTAGCTTCTTATTTTGCACTCTTATTTTCCTCTGTTGATCTCCATGCCTGAAGGATGCTGGACGGCCCTCCCCAGTTTTGTGTGCAACATCAGTGAACCAAGTGAGTCATCTGCAGGAATTGTGTGAGCGTGCAGCAGAGTGCCTTTGTGTACATACTGTATGGCTTATTCCTGGGCTGCATCTTATATTTGTGCTTTTGTTCATTGGACAGCGTATCTTCCAGGGTTCGTATTTTGATTTCCATCCAGGGTTTACAAGACTTACATTTTTCTGCTGCTCAGAATCAGCCGAGGTTTTGTGCAGGATCCTGCACACCCCGTAAAATAAATGAACGGAATAAAACAATGCCCGAACAATTCTGAAAATGAATCATACTTTGCCCACAGACATTCACTCCTCAGGGATCCCAGTAGTACAGCTCAGCTAGGGATGACATAGCTCATGCAATTTACATACCAGGATATAAAGTCAACAGATTTACAATCCGGGTTTTAAGACTGAAAAAGTGGGAGACAAATCAATTACGGTTCTGGTCAAGAATTCCTACCCTGTATTTTCAGGTTTGATCATTCTCAACGGAAAGTCAGCCTGTTAGTCTGACTCTGCAACCTACACGTTGCTTCTGACCCAGAAAGTTTGTGTAGTTCAGGGGATAGGCAACCTTGGCTCTTTTATGACTCGTGGATTTCAACTCCCAGAATTCCTGAGCCAGCATAGGGGAACTATGGCCCCTTCGTGAATTGTGGACTGCAACTCCCAGAATTCCTGAGCCAGCATGGCTCAGCTTGGAAACCTCTCCTTTTCCCCTCAGCGTGGCTGGCTCAGGAATTCTGGGAGTTGAAGTCCATGAGTCATAAAAGAGCCAAGGTTGCCTACCCCTGGCTGTAATTGAACACAGAACTGGGGAATTCACCCAACCTTGGACAGCTGTGCTTAACTTTGACATAGCATCTTTGGGTTCTATTTCATTGCTTTTGACTTTTCACCGCATTGTGTTGCAACTAGGTTTTAATCATTGGAGTTGCTCTTTAAGAGTTTGTCTTGCAAAATAACTCTCAGGATGAAAAGAATTATTGGACTGTCGGCTTCTAGGGCACTTCAGGCCTTAAGGACGAAGATTGTGGAGTATTCCAGCTACCAAATTCCTTGCTTGTTGATCCAGAAAAGAACGGTGTCCCCTATGCACACATTAAATGCCAGCAACTGAAGGAAAACAATCATTAATCAGGTCAAACCCATTAGAGAATATTCTCTGTTCCACACACAATTCTGAACTCGTTTTCAGGACATGTTTACTGCGTTTTAAGTCGACAGGGAAGAAGTTTTAAAGTAGAACAGAACAAATCCCTGGGTGATGTGAAAGCCAGAATCATCATCAATTCCTCCAGTCTCAAAGTTAAACAATGATTTCCTAATGCATGCAATACAGGTCGTCCTCGACTTACAACAGTTCGTTTAGTGACCGTTCAAAGTTACGACGGCACTGAAAAAGTGACTTATGACCGTTTTTTTTTCACACTTCTAACCATTGCAGCCTCCCCAGTCAATTGATCAAAATTCAGACGCTTGGCAACTGACTCATATTTACGACGGTTGCCATGTCCTGAGGTCATGTGATCCCCTTTTGCCACCTTCTGACGAGCAAAGTCAATGGGGATGCCAGAATCACCTCACAACCGTGTTGCCTCCTGAACAACGGCAGTGATTTGCTTAAAAATTGTGGCAAGAAAAGTCATAAAATGGGGCACAATTCACTGGAACCGTCTCACTTAGCAAAAGAAATTTTGGGCTCCACTCTGGTCATAAGTCAAGGACCACCTGCATATGAAAAATGAAGAGGGCCGACTTTTACAACCACTTCTTTAAGTACACAATACTTGATTCCTGGGTAACTTAAAACGATACACAGCAAAACTCAGTTAACAAATGTCTCACTTAGCAACAGAAAATTTAGGCACAATTGTGGTCGTAAGTCAGGAACTAAATGTACAGGTAGTCCTCAAGTTATAACCATTCCCCTAGTGACTTTTCTAAGTTACAACAGCACTGAAAAAAAGTTATTTATGACCAATTTTCACATGAATCTTGTAGCATCCCCATGGTCATGTGACCAAAATTTGGAGACTTGGCAATTGGCATGTTATTTATGACAGTGCACTGTTCTGGGGTCATGTGGTCACCATTTCTAACCTCCTCAGCTGGTTTCTGACAAGCAAAGTCAATGGGATTTGCTTAATGACCGACTGAAGAACTTAAGAACCGCAGGGATTTGCTTAATGACTGTGGTAAAAAAAGTCGTAAAATGAGGTGAAACTCACTTAACAACTGCCTCGCTTAGCAATGGAAATTTGGGACTCAACTGTGGTTGTAACTTTGAGGACTGCCTGTATGTGATGTGTCCACCAGGCAGCAAAGAAACTAGCAATATTCGTAGGAACTTCCCAAAGCTGCGGGGGTCAAGTTGAAAATAAAAGAAGTCAAATGATTGAAACTGGATTAAAAATAGGGAGTAATCCAAAATGGCGGCTCCACCCTTAAGTTTGATCTCTTGAGTCTCCATAGGCTTGTGTTAAGGAGTGTTGTGAAGACAAACCTGTGGAACCTGTGTGAATTCATATATGGCTTTCAACGTGACTAGGATTTTATACCTCTCAAAATGAATTAGATTTGGTTTAACACTTCGGCAAGATACTTCAGCAGTAGCTGGAGTTCACATATAAAGACACCCAACCCTCTGACATGCATAAACACACACACACACACACACACACACACACTCCAGAGTCCTTTCTCCTTGCCTCACCCCAAAGGAGACACTAAAAAGTTCCTCAGTGCAACAATTACGATGGTGCCCCAAGTTCTCTCTGCCCGCAATCCGGACAGTGCGAAAAGACCACAGGGCCGAGTGTGGACTTGTCAAAGACGTGAACGCAAAGAGCCCAGCAAGTTAATTCCCAAAGACAGACAAGGCGGAGGTGGTGGCAGTAATGAGGTAACTCGTCTCCCAACTGGGGTGTGTGTGGGAGACCCTGGTGGTTCTTCTAATGCGCTATAGTCCATTAGGAGAAGGGAAGTGGAACTTGGCAAGGTGACTGACAGCTACATAAAGAAGAAGCTACAGAAAAGAGAAGAAAAGGAAAAAAAAGTTCAGAATCCAAAGAGAGGGAAAGCAACACAACAGAAAAATAAACAAGCTACTCAAATTTTTGTTCCCCAAAGTAGAGAGTGTGAATGTAGAAACAAGTAAGGAGGATGATATAGTCCGGGCTACTGGGATCTCCATACTGTATTGATTTGCAACCCACTTTTATTATTTTTAGAAATAACTCAAGGTGACAAAATATTCAACCAACTTCCCGCCTGTTTTTTCAGAACAGCCAGCTTCTGAGCTGAGTTGGGTTAGAGAGTGACTGGCCCAAGGTCACCCAGCCACCTTCCGGTGGTCAGGCGGGACTAGAACTCACAGTCTCCTAGTGATTGGCCCAAAGTCACCCAGCCGGCTTTCACAGCTAAGGCAGGACTAGAACTCACCATCTCCTGGTGATTGGCCCAATGTCACCCAGCCGGCTTTCATGCCTAAGGCAGATCTAGAACTCAGTGTCTCCTGGTGATTGGCCCAATGTCAACCAGCTGGCTTTCATGCCTATGGCGGATCTAGAACTCACAGTCTCCTGGTGATTGGCCCAAAGTCATTTAGCTGTTTTTCACGCCTAAGACAGGACTAGAATTTACTGCCTCCTGCTTTCTTGCTGGATGCCTTAACCACTGGACCAAATGATCTACTACTATTGAAACTTTCATCCCCCAAAGAAACTAAAGCCAGAAAACTGTTTTTTCCCCTCCAGGATATTTTATTTCTCTTCTGTATTTGATATGGTTACCAACACAAGGACAAGGGAAATAAATGGTTATTCCTACAATCAGGTGACAAACTGGTCTGCGGGTATTTCAACAGCTCTTTCATGCTGTCCTAAATGTCTTGGCTATTGAGGTGAGGAAATTTGTAGTCCAAACTAGACCATGGGCTCCTCTGGGTAGGATAGGCCCAACATCTGTCCCCAGAGTTGCATCAGATTGAGAAATGCCAAATTCTGCCCTGAATATACAAGCCCAATGCATGAAAAAAACATGAAGCAGAATGTTTGAACCTTGCCAGAATGTTCTTAATTGAGCAAAGGAGTAAGAAGATGACATGTGAAATCTGTAAACTATCAGAAAAGCAGAGAGCGAAACGAAAACGGGTGTGTGTTTTCAAAGAAATATGGGAAAAATAAATGTAAAATCCATCAGGTACAAATTATTTTGTTGTCAGGCTCCCACCCCTTTCCCGACCCATGCGAATACTGAATAATAAATCAAAAATCAAAACATCCTTTGTTTACAGAGTTTGGATGGACATTGGACATTGAAGAATATATACAAAAAGGCCCATCTTCTTCAAATGCAGAACATTCCCAGCATTAGTGTATTTCAAAAAAAAAAGATGTTTTTTTTGACATTGGTAACAAAAGTCTAATGGACAGATACATAACATACAGTATATAGTGCTATTAATCACAGTAAATTGGTTACAAATTCATTCTGGTAAAAACAGGATATTTTCAAAATAGTAAGTTAATAAACACGCTAGACCTAAAAAGTTTTGAAGCTGTAAAGTTTTTTAAAAAAAACACCACTCAATAAAAATAGAAGTATACAAACAATATATTCCTACTGTTGTTCACAGTTTTTATTTTTCAATAAGTTGGGGAAGGAGAGGTAAAACATAAACCTTCATATAAGTTTCAAAAATATACTGCCAGCCTCCACCTACAGTTATAGACAGACTATAAATGCTGCTGTGATCTTGATTCCATTTTTAATGCAAAGTTCTAGTAAAAACAATATGACTCTGAAGGAAACATACAATTCACATAGCCAGGAATAACAAAAGCTCGCAACAAGTACATCAATGTTTGCAAAACATAGTATTTACTAGGAGATCTCTAGCCGATTGAGAAAAAGGTCTTGATGTAAGCTTTTTCAGTCCTACTGAAGCCATCTGATCGATGTTGAAGCTACTTCAAATCCCAGAAATCCCTGTTCGTGCCTGTCCCCCTCAAAGAATTCTGGGAATTTGAAGATCATGTATCTGGACGGTGCCTAAATTGAGGAATCCTATTTTTAAATGTGGTGTACTAATTTCATTCAAACAATTAGCCCTTGAAGTTGAGGAATTCCAGGTGGCTGTTCCATCGTCTTGAAATTGTGCCGACAGGTGTTATGTCCGATTTGTCTATTTCCTTATGAATTCATTAATATAAGGTAAAATTTTGATGCCATTTGACAGGATCCCACTAAGGTGGCAATGCCTAGTAACCCACAATTATTAGTTCTTGACTGCGAAGATTGTATCCTAGGTAAGTCCAGTCTTGTACTATTCAACTTCGATATTTTTGGAGACATTGTTATCTCCTACAGAACCAATTACTCTTTGGGGGTTTTCCCCCCTCTTGGTAATTGTCCTTTATGGAGACACCCATATCTGGAGAACATGGTCCCATAGCTTAGAATCCATGGGGCTGAAATGTACATAGCACTTCTAAGGCTTTTAGGAGGATAGGAGAAATTTGATAGAGGACTTGGTAAGCAAAGACTATGTTCTACGTGAGGGAAATACAAAGGTAGTTTTTTAGGTGGGCGGTGGGGGAACGATGACCCCTTTATGACTTGTGGACTTCAATTCCCAGAATTCCTGAGCCAGCCATGCTGGCTCAGGAATTCTGGGAGTTGAAGTCCACAAGTCATAAAGGGGCTATTGTTCCCCCACCTCTGTTTTAGATGATCCAGCTGTGCAGTCTCACTGTTAGACCATGTATTTCAACATGCCCTGACAGGCTTCCATCTTCATTAACCTGCATTTCTGGTGTATACAAGCAGTCCTCGACTTACAACACTTCATTTAGTAACCGTTCAAAGTTACAACAGCACTGGGGGGGGAAAAAAGGGACTTACGATTGTTTTTCGCTCTTAACAACCGTCGCAGCCTTCCCCCCTGGTCAGGTGATCAAAATTCAGTCGCTTGGCAACTGTCTCACATTTATGACGGGTGCAGTGTCCCCGGGGGGGGGGGTTTGTTTCACGTGATTCCCCTTTTGCGACCTTCTGAAAAGCCAAGTCAATGGGGAAGCCAGATTCACTTAACAAGCATGTTACTAGCTTAACAACGGCATTGGTTTATTTCATCACTGTAGCAGGGCGGTATATAAATAAAATTATTATTATTATTATTATTATTATTATTATTATTATTATTATTATTATTAGTTGTAAAATGGGGCAAAACTCACTTGACCTCTCTCACTTAGGAACAGAAATTTTGGGCTCAATTGTGGTCGTAAGTCCCATAGTATGGTCTCATACAACAGGCAAGCAACTCTCATTGTGTATGGTGCTAGTGACACCCAAAAGAAAGAAGCAATTTGAGATACTGAAGATCAGATTCTAGGGCTTAATTTTCTTCCAAGTTCACGAGTTGTCAATCACACCTCTCAGAGTTGCAGATCAAGATTTAAGCACCAGATTTTAGAGGCTAGATACCATTATTTTGTCTTCTATGTTTTTTCTCAGCATTTGGCTGGATTCACCCAGCATAACACAGGGAGATTTGTTTGGTTTGGGTTTAGTGCGTTGTGCAAACACAACTGTAGTTTATGCAATAAACCCTCAAGTGGTAATGAAGTATCTCCTACTGCTATACGTGAAAAAAAACAAGTCTGCTATTATTTTTTAAAGATTAGCTTCAATATAGAACAAGCATGGAATATCTCAGTTGAATTCTTTATCTGGCCCTTGAAATACTAATATGAGATTAACTTTCAAAATAGTTGGGTGAATGTCTGAAACTTGTCTTCCTTTAATTTACACATACTCACATATGCACGCACACACGCGCGCACACACACCTAATTCTGTCAGTATTCAATAATCTAGTATTATAATATGTAGCATTGTGTTTCAAGAGTTGTTTCCTGAAACCTGTCTGGAAACTGAATTAACAGGCCAATCCTAAACACCTGTCCTTTAAGGGGATTCCCACTGTATGCAAAATACTTTAGGTTAAACCACGAAAGAATGAAGTTGCAAAGGCTCTAGAATGGAATTTCTGTTTCAATTAGCTTAAATTCAGGCAATAACTGAAATTCACTGGATTTATTTCCCAGTTAGAACGTTTATGATGTGGGGAACCTACCAGGGTAAGCCTAGGTAATGGGGAATGAAGTAGACCAGATCTATTTGCTACTGTATGACTTTGATTTGTTATGTTTTACCTCCCACTGAAATCTATGGGACTTTTCTGTGCTTGAGCTGTGCCATTGGTCTCAAAGGGGCTGAAATTTCATCAGCTCCTGGAGTGGAGTCAGCATGTTTTATGTTCCACTTAAATGCTTGTTTATCCTGGCCAAAAGAAGCAGAGACTTATTTCGAACCATACTCATTGGTAAGCTCCCTCCAAAAATGGATGCATTTTTCTTCTCCAGCTGTACTTACATGCAGAGTGAAAGCCCATCCCAAAAGTGGTGAGAGGAGAGACATTACTCTGTGCACAGCCAAGGGTTACTGTGAAGAAAGGCATTAGAATAGATGCAGAAAGGAAAAGCAAGTTGCAGCAGTCAACAAACTACATGTAGCCCAGAGTGTGCCACAAAAGCAGGTCACAATCCTAGTTTCATTGTCATTTAGCTCCCTAATCAGCAAAGGGTTAAAAATAAGAAATTACAGGCTCCATTTTCTATTTTTCTATCACTTACTGGGTATGAAATGAGGACTGCCAATCCAGTGAATGTAGAAAGTTGCCTCCTGTTCACCTCCATCAACCTTACTTTCTCAACTTTGGAAACTTTAAGGCATGCGGACTTGCAACTCCCAGAATTCTCCAGCCAATTAATTGTTCTAAATAAAAAATGATTTGCATTGAAAGGGAACAAGGGCTAGCAAATTGTTTAATTGGGCTCGGAGAAGGAATAAGCTAACAGGGAGAACTTAACTTTTCTAACCAATTTTATTTGCACTGTGTCTAAAACCAAGGACCTTCAAACTTGGCGACTTTAAGACTTGTGGACTTCAACTCCCAGAATTCCTCAGCCAGGGCTGGCTCAGGAATTCTGGGAATTGAAGTCTACAAGTCTTAAAAGTGGTCAAGTTTGAAGACCCATGGTCTAAACTGATAGGGCCGAGGGGGAGGGGAAATACTGAGGAAATTAACTAAAATGTATGGGGTGAAATTGGCAAAGAGAACTGAATGGGAATTGTAGCAATTACACCAAGGTCAGGTAACCTGATGTCTGTCAGATATTTTGGACTTCAGAGTTCTTTCCCATAATTCAAGTTATCTGGAATAACAAGGAGCTGCATCCTAAATATCTAGGGGAAGGGGTAGGCAATTTTGGCTCTTTTATGACTCGTGGACTTCAACTCCCAGAATTCCTGAGCCAGCATGGCTCAGCTTGGAAACCTCTCCCTTTCCCCTCAGCATGGCTGACTCAGGAATTCTGGGAGTTGAAGTCCATGAGTCATAAAAGAGCCAAGGTTGTCTACCCCTGATCTAGGGCAATCTTTCCGGCTTGGGGTCGTGGCGTGTGTGGTGGGAGAAGGAATGTATGAGTGGCAGGAGAGCACATGTGAGTGTGAACAGTTCTATTTGTGCAAGTGTTGGCTTGCGCTTGCACGAGTGAAGCTTTGCGCATGAGCACAAGCAGCCACCACTCGCACGGATGATATGAATGGGTAATGGGCCACGACGCAGGGATTGGGGACCCCTGACCTAGGGCACCAACTTGCCTGCTTATGCTCTAGGAGCAGAAGATGGTAGACTTCTAATCAGGTAATGATAACATAATAATGACGTGAAGTTTCTTTCTAATATGGTAACAGAGGGTGTCTTTTGTCAGGAAACTCACTCAGTCCACTGTTTGTTATATTGATAGAATATTCTTCTTCACCTTTCTTTCCCGCCAGCCTGTGTTTCAGTTACAAACACACTCACTGGGGAAAGATTTACAAATAGATGGGTCCCTTATATCAGGGTTTCCCAACCTTGGCTCCTTTAAGAAATAGAATAGAATAGAATAGAATAGAATAGAATAGAATAGAATAGAATAGAATAGAATAGAATAATAAAATACAGAATATTTTTATTTATTTTTATTTTTATTTATTTATTTTCTATGTATATGCCTGCTTATTAGGGCTTTGGAAGGGACCTTGGAGATCTTCTCAGGCAGGAAACCCTATACCAGACATGTCAAACTCGCGACGTCACGTGACATCGTGCAACGTATCGGGACAGTTTTGCCATTGCCAGCAGTGGGGTGGGTGCGGCTTCCGGATGACACATCGGGCCCGTGGGCTAGCACTTTTGACACCCCCGCCCTATACCATTACGGACGTGTGGACTTCAACTCCCAGGATCCCCCAGCCAGCCACACGTCTTAAGTCCACATGTCTTAAAGGTGCCAAGGTTGGGAAAGCTTGCCTGAGGTGATTTGATAATGCTGAAGTAAGTGACTTTTGAGGACAACTGAGATTTCAAACAAGTTTGACGTTGGCTGCATTGTGGTTATTAGCCTTACAGGAACCACACAAAGCTGTGGGCACTCTGCGAAAGCAGAGGAAGCTTCAGTGCACAGTTGCCCATGAGAAATTTTTCTTCTAGGCAAAGCTGGGGTGTTAAATGTATCACAGCAGCTCTCCTAAACATGTCAGACCAACTGACTTGCAATGTCACTTTGCACGTCAGCTGTGTAAAAACCGATGAATCGTGGAAACCGAAAGATTTTTTTTAACCAGATTGTTCACTGGACAAACTGTGTTACAATCATGAGCAGTCTGGGAATATGGCCCCCCGGGAATGCAGGGAGTCCTGGACTTACAACAGTCCATTTAGTGACCATTCAAAGTTACGCAAAAAAAAAAAGTGGTTTCTGGGTATTTTCCAATCTTACCACCGTTGCAGCATCTCCACGGTCGCGTGTTCAAAATCCGTCCGCTTGGCAACTGACTCCTATTTACGACAGTTGCAGTGCCCGGGAGGGTGTGTGTGTGTGTGTGTGTGTGTGTGTGTGTGTGTGTGAGACGTGATCCCCTTTTGCAACCTTCTGACCAGCAAAATCGATGGGGAAGCCGGATTCACTTAACCACCGTGTTACTAACTGAACAACTGCAGCGATTCACTTAACAACTGTGGCAAGAAAGGTCGTAAAATGGGGCAAAATTCACTTAATTCAGCCGACAGAAATTTTGGGCTCGCTTGTGGTTGGTTGTACATTGAGGACCACTTGTATACGAAAAGCAAAAGGGTCCAGCCTTTGCAATTGCTTTAATTACACAATATTTGATTCCTGGCTAACTTCACACAATTGATACTTAGCATTGGTTAAACAAGTTGGGGGGGGGCAGGTTTGTTTGTTGGAGAGTAACCCAATGATTTCATATATGCCTGTTTCATTTGGGGGAAGCAGATGGGGGTCCTTTGTTATGCAGGTGGGGTTCCTTCCCACTAAGAGAGTACACTATTTTCTGCTACTTTTGACTTTTTGAACATGTTCCTCTGACTGCGTAGAACGAGGGGTCTTCACACTTGGCCCTTTTATGACTTGTGGACTTCAACTCCCAGAATTCCTCAGCCAGCGTGCCTGGCTGAGGAATTCTGGGAGTTGAAGTCCACTTCTCTTAAGGTCTATATCAGGGGTCTTCACACTTGGCCCTTTTATGACTTGTGGACTTCAACTCCCAGAATTCCTCAGCCAGCTGAGTGAGGAATTCTGGGAGTTGAAGCCCACTCCTCTTAAGATCTATATCAGGGGTCTTCACACTTGGCTCTTTCATGACTTGTGGACTTCAACTCCCAGAATTCGTCAGCCAGGCACGCTGGCTGAGGAATTCTGGGAGTTGAAGTCCACAAGTCATAAAAGGGCCAAGTTTGAAGACCCCTGGCTTAGAAGGAATTCACAGAAGATTGGCTAGCCCGTTAAGTTTCCCACACAGGTAAAAGAACATCTTTAGCCAAACGGTTCTCTACACCTTTCCCCAGCCACTGGGGTGTAATAAAAGTTCCAACAAAACTAAGAATAATAAGCTCAGCAAGCACAGAAGCGAATTAAAAGTAGGACACAAGACGGACACAGCTCGGAGAAGCACACCATACAAAGCATTCAAGCTCCAGAGAAATGCACAAAAAAAGGCGTTAACAGGGCACGGTTAGGAAACTGGCTTCAGTTCAAGACTGGGAAAGCTTAAGGTCTACCAGCAGAGAACAAAGCTTTTTTTTTTTTAGTTGGTTTTTTTTAGCGTTCCTCAGTCATGGCCATTTTAAGCAGTATGGACTTCAACTCCCAGAATTCCCCAGCCAGCTCAGCTGGCTGGGGAATTCTGGGAGTTGACGTCCATGCCGCTTAAAGTGACCACAGTTGAGGAACTCACTCTAGCTAGCCCCTTTTCCCTCTCTCTTCTCTTTTCTGATAGATCAATTCCACACTTGACCGGTCACCTCCTTTACACGAAGATCAAGCTCCCTCAACAGTTAGTTAAGCGAGAAAACCCTTAAAATCCATCTCAACTGTTTGGAAGGGGAAGCGATGGAATGCGGAAAGTGGGCAAAGACTCAGCAGACTGGTGTGTATTGAAAAAAACGATTTAAAAATACAAGAAACCGGAGGCTAGCTAGAGGCCGCGAGAAAGCTGGTAGGACATCAGCCTGGGACAAATTGATCCAGTTAAGCTAAACAGGGCTTACCACCTCTTGAAATACATCCGAAATAATCTGTCTAGCATGGGAAAACAGAAATAATTAAACACTTCATCTTTGCAGAATTTAAAAACAGAAGATACATTTTATTGGTACGTTCCTCTTTGCTGGCAAAGCGCCATTTAACAATGATGATTGTAGAAAAATCATCCTGGCAAAAGAGCTTCTCTTTTCCCATCCGAAGTCTACACGGAAAGTTTTCACAGCTTCTTAGCTGGCTCAGTATCAAAACTTTGTGTTGTTGTTTTTTTTCTTCTCAAGACCCTTGGAAAAATGCAGTTTTAAACAATATGCCAAGATACTCATCTGCCAAACCAAGATTCCCATCATTGTCTAAAGTTGAGTTAGTCCATCCTAGCTAGGTTTGGACAATTCCCAGAATACACGTCCAGCATAGATGGTACCTGTGGATTGTGAATGTTGTCATCTCAATTCACCAAAAAGATTCTTAAAAACTGTGGCAGGCAAGTCCACCCTTTTGAATATTACTAAGCTGACAAATCATCTTTCTATTTATCCACTTTTCTTATAGGGGCATAAGGAGTCTGCAAACTCCCAGTAAAATTGCATCATTTAAATGTCACAGGGCATTATTCTGAAACGATCTTTCTCATGCTGACATGTCTACTCATTTTTCAGAAAGTTTAAATGTCTCCTTTAAAGACTATTACCTCCAAACAACACTGAAGCATTGCCATTTGCTTGGATTAAAATGTAATTTATTTTGTGGATGAAAACAATTGAAATGGGACAAGATTGTCACATACAGGAGCGAGCGTCCCAAAGATGAAATCCAGATTTCAGGATTTATGGAAGAATAGGAAAGCTTATCAGAAATTGTTTTAAATATGACTGGGACCTTAAAAAAATTCAGCAAATGAGTCCTGTTTTGTAATGTACGTTCTACTATTTTTATTTATTTTACTATTTATTTATTTATTTATTTTTATTTTATTGGCTGTAGATAAAAAAATAAGCATTAAAAGTGCATTTTCTGCCCAATATTAACCACAAGGAAGTTATCTATTTTGTTCATGGGGATCATTTATCATTCCAGCAGGTTGTCGTAGGAGAAAATTTGATATCTCCTTTAATTAGAGGGCAGTTAGAAAAGGCTGCGGCATACTTACTAGAATTGGCAAGTGATTTTTTTTTAAAAAAAAAAACATATCAAACACTTCCCTTTGACATTCATTAAAGGTAAGGTAAAGGTTCCCCCGCACATGCGTGCTAGTCGTTTCCGAGTTTAGGGGCCGGTGCTCATCTCTGTTTCAAAGCCGAAGAGCCAGCGCTTGTCCGAGGACGTCTCCGTGGTCATGTGGCCGGCATGACTAGATGCCAAAGGCGCACGGAACGCTGTTACCTTCCCACCGTAGTGGTCCCTATTTTTCTACTTGCATTTTTACGTGCTTTCAAACTGCTAGGTTGGCAGAAGCTGGGACGAGTAACAGGCACTCACTCTGTTACGTGGCACTCGGGATTCGACCCACCAAACTGCCGACCTTCTGATCAACAAGCTCAGCGTCCTAACCCACTGAGCCACCGCGTCCCTTCATTAAAGGTACCTGGTGCTATTGGCTTAAAATCAGGTGACTAAGCATAGCACTAAATACCCATTATCACACGAAGCTTGATCCCAACAGTAATAGATTATGTTTCTCTATAGGCAGTTAATGAATTGCTTCAGACACACTCTGATTTTGAAAAATTTAGAATTCCAGAATCTTTTGCAAGGAGTTACTTGAGGCTCTATTGTTCCCTTAGGTCAGTGTTTTCCAAGCTGAGCCATTTTCAGATGAGTGAACCTCAACTCCCAGAATACCCCAGCCCAGCATTCTGGGAGTTGAAGTCCACCCATCTTAAAATGGCTCAGCTTGGAAAACGCTGCCTTAGATGAGGAAACCAAAATAGAATCAATCATCAATCAAAAAAAATTGCAACTCTGTATTGGCTATAGGTTTTGCATTTGTTAGTTTGATGACCTCCCCAGAGCTGTTTGGTTAAAGAAAAAAAAAATCAACCAGTTAGGTCAAGAAGCAGGAGGCCCATGTAATAGCACCAAGGGAGGTAATTATGCCAGTGGAAAGCCATGCAAATCAGAAAATAGCATGCAGTAAGTTCCTAGCTTTCCTATCACCTTACAGTTCTTCCTGGAACGAGCGCTGGATCTGATAGGACTTTACAAAAGCAGAACACAATGGCACGGCGTTCATGTCAGGTTGAAAGGTGCCTCACTAAAATGTTTTAATAATAATAATAAGTTGGAAGGGACCTTGAAGGTCATCCAGTCCAAGCCCCTGCTCAGGCAGGAAACCCTCTACCATTTCAGGCAAATGGCTATCCAGTCCCTTCTTAAAAGAGCCTTGGTGGAGCAGTGGGCTAATGCCTCCTTAAGTAACACCAGCTGCCTGCAATTAGTGCAGGTTCGAGTCCCACCAGGCTCAAGGTTGACTCAGCCTTCCATCCTTCCGAGGTAGGTAAAATGAGGACCCAGATCGTTGGGGGCAATTAAGCTGACTTTGTAATAATGCCGCTTGGGGTGTGTGTGAAAGCCCTAATAAGCAGGCATATACATGGAATGAAGGCTACTGCTAAGCTTGTAAGCCGCCCTGACTCTTTGGAGAAGGGCGGGATATAAATGGAATTAAAATTAAAAAATAAAATAAAAATAATAATAAAAACCTCCAGTGTGGGAGCATTCACCACTTCTGGAGGCAGGTTGTTCCACTGGTTAATTGTTCTAACTGTCAGGAAGTTTCTCTTTAGTTCTAGGTTGCTTCTCTCCTTGACTAGTTTCCATCCACTGCTTCTTTTAGAAGCATGCAAGCGTTGTTGGTGAGAAGGAGAAGAAAGAATTGTGTTTTGTTGCCTGTAGAGAACTCCAGTACAAAGCCTACGCAAAGTCAGAAATATGTACTGGTCTCTGATGGTTACATGGACTCACGGATGGAGACATGATTCAAAGACCTGAGCACTTAAGGCTGGGTCTCAAGGAGACTGGTAGGGACCAAAATGAATGCACCAATGACACACTCAAGAATTGGCCTTCCTAAGTTTCTCTTCCTACCTGCTGTAGGACATAAGGACGATCTCCTTACTAGGTATTTGAACGCTGACTTTGGGATTCCTCAATGACAGAAGGAGACTTGGCAAACCCAACTGAATTTAGCCTGATCCAATGTTTCGCCAGAGATGCGAGAAAACATGTACCGGTATTTGCAACTGAGATTTTCCTGGAGAGTTTTAGAGAAAACCTGCAATCTAAACCTGCTAGGTCTTGGCAGTATCTTGGGAGGCTTTGGAGAGAACATCATTTATACAGTTATTCGAAGACTGGAATTATTTTCCTTACTGCTAGCTTTAGAAAAACGGAGAGTGTTTTTTTTTTTTGTTGGTACGGAAAGCCGGGGTAGTACGTGTAGAGTGACGGGTTTTTTTTTAAAAAAAGATGATCCTTATCCAGAAAAATGTGTCACAAACTGGAGCCATAGTGGAATATGACATGTCTAGAACCCTAAAGAGAACACTTTTTTGATCTTGAAGAAAATCAAGAGACAACCAAATTTGTAAAATATTAGTGGTTTTAATGGAAACTAAAAATTAAGGCTCATACGATTCCCTCCCTATGTGAATTCAGAAGACCATCCCATCGATTTCAGTGGGACTCTCAGATTATCCTGTCGCATCCCGTTAAAATCAAATGGCTAGTCAAGAACTTGGTTTGGTTCCTCCCCGCTGCTCAATAGGCTGTTGCAAGAAAGAAGCCAAGTTCGTTATTAAAGATATTCATCAGCCACCATGTTTCATTCAAGAGGAGCTCTTGACCCAGAGATCAACAGGGATGTGGTCTCCCATGGATGTGGAGGTAGTCCTCGACTTACAACCGTTCATTTAGTAATGACCTTTCAAAGTTACGACGTCACTGAAAAAGTGACCTATGACCGTTTTTCAGAGTTACGACCATTGCAGCATCCCCATAACCATGTGATCAAAATCCAGATGCTTGGCAACGGGTTCGTATTTATGACCGTTACGGTGTCCCACTATTTTGGGGGGACCTTCTGCGATCCACTTTTGCGACTTTCCGACAAGCAAAGTCAATGGGGAAAACCAGATTCGCTTAACAACCAGGCTTACTAACCTAGCAGTAATTCACTTGGCGTGAAAGGTGGTATAGAGTGGGGCAAAACTCACTTTTAACAACCATCTCGCTTAGCAACGGAAACGTTGGGCTCCGTTGGGTTCGTAAGTTGAGGACTACTTGTATGCCCAAACATAAACGTGATGATCACAAAACCATTGCCTGAAGCCCTGTCATCTCTTTATGAGAATTGTGATGGACGGGTTAAAAAAAAAAGGGACAGGGACCCTGATTGTATGGCTGTGGCTGCTCTCTTGATTTTTTGACACCCGCTCTTCTTGTGGACACCCCTGAACCCAAGGGACAGGATTCACGAACGCTTTAGTTCTGATCCTTTCGCCTATTTTAAAGAACACGGCTATTTGCTGGTCTTCTCGGAAGGAGAAGAAGAAGGAAGAAAAAAAAAAGAAAACAACAACGCCCCAATGACAGGTGCCCCTCGCTTCACCCACCCGCCCCCTTAAAACTAATACTAAATCAGAAGGATTTGTGGTTTAAAAGAAATAAGATATAAGATGGCTGAAACACATTACTGCAAAAGCAGGGGAATGCAGGAACCTCCTTTGACTTGGCAGCCTTTATGTGAAGCTTGAACTGCAAATTAAAAAAAAAACACGGAGAACAGAAAGGTTAGAAATAATCGCAACTCAAAAAGGAGGGGAAAATAAAGGGAAGGGGGAACAAGGGGGAAGAGGGGGACATGTGTTCCCTGCTTCGTGGTGGAGACCCTTGCAAAGAATCATTACGGAATGTAAAATAAAAGGAAGCAGAAACACAAATCTTCCCCACCCACTCACCTCAACGGCAGGGAAAATAATCAAGTGGAAAGGATACAAAACCGCAACCCAAATTTCCCAGCTGTTTACAGATTAGCCCTTTCTCTGAGAAAGGAGAAAGTCGAAAAGCAGAGTTGCTTTGATTGACCGATGATGACCCTTGCATAGCAAAACAGAGGCTTCCAACCACACTTGAGCCGAATGGATGGATTTGCAGTCTGACTTTTAACTGCTGGATTTCCATATTGCACTGACTAAGCCATCAGGAGGTTGGCTTTGTTTTAAACTGACTGCACAAATCAAAACTGGTGCAGTTTGAACATTATAGGGTTTTACGGCTGATCCGTGTTATCCAGACCCAGCCAAACGAGATTATTTTCAGCAATTTGTACTTAAAACAAAGTGCAGTACGTGATGTCCAAAATGGGCCGTTTTAAGGCAGCTTTTCTATGTTCCTCTAAATTCTCAGGCAGAAAACTTTTTCCCCAGCTGTGCTCTAGGATTCCCTACCATACAAAACCTATTTTGCAATTGCTGTATTCTGGTGTGACAGTAAACTGAATGCATTATTCACCCAACACAACTTTAAACATATCAACACACCTACGTAGGGGTTCCCTACTTTATAAGAATGCAAAAGCTGTGATAGATAAGGTAAGTCTATGCAGACTCTGGACAACTGGAATTTAGAAAGCATTAATAAGTTAATAGGCAAATAAGTACTTGCAAATAAACTGTATTTTGGATCAAAAGCATCTTATTGCACTTGAGCAAAGTAGATTAAATAACACTGGAGTATTCAGCCAGTGGATGTGGTGGAAATAATTTTTACCTATGCTCTCAATTGGATGTGCTGCATAATTCCCAGAGTTAAACAATCTGCTGTATTTTAAATCACAGCTAAAGAACATATACTGCAAGAACTTGTCAACCTCTTTTACAGGAGCTTGAAAATACAACTTTTCCAGGGTTTTAACAGAATATACCTTGTTTCAATGCTCTATAAAGGGAAAAAAACCCTCCTTGCATAGGCAGTACTAATCTAGGGGGGAAAAATCCCTCTTCGTGGTTATTTTTTATGCCTGGGTGTAGTCTCCAATAAAACCAGTGGTCTGTTTCTATTAAATTAGTGATTCACCAATGGGCAGAACTGTATATTTGAAACAGTGACATCTAATCCATGATGCAAGAAAAAAAATGGTAAAGTACTAAGAAAGTGACTTATTTCTGAATGTATGTGTCTCTGCCTTAAATGCTGCTTTTTCATGAAATAAAAATGTCATTCCTATTGTCTGAAGTAGTTGGAAGTATTAAACAGAATTTCCTGGTATTGGACCAGTTTGGAATTTTGCTTGTTTGTTTATAGTTCAAAATCTAAGGGAGAAAATTACTTCAAGTGAAATAATTCTCCAGTTTATAAATTGCTAAACAGAATTTAAATCTGACTTATCAATCTTATGACCCAGATGGGGAATTAACCCCAAATATCTGTTCTTCTGACTTAACCTCCAAAGAACCTCGCAAGCAGAAATTTTTATTCTTCCTAGATTTCATGACACAGTTGAATTCCAATCCAAACCAATGAAGTTAAAAAGCCAAATTTGTAAGGTTTCCTTTGTAAAACGTGTAACCCCTGAAAACCGTTTGCCTGCCAACAGCATTTGATAAGCCGTATTTATTGAAATTTCACACGTACAAGATATTGCAAATAAGATCTCTCTCTCCATAGTCTAGATCTGACTCTACTCTGTTTCTCACAATGTGTTTCCACCATGGACAAAGAGTCTTATGTACAGGTGAAACTCGAAAAATTAGAATATCGTGCAAAAGTTCATTTATTTCAGTAATGCAACTTAAAAGGGGAAACTAATATATGAGATAGACTCATTACATGCAAAGCAAGATTGTTCAAGCCGTGATTTGTCATAATTGTGATGATTATGGTGTACAGCTCATGAAAACCCCAAATCCACAATCTCAGAAAATTAGAATATTGTGAAAAGGTGCAATATTCTAGGCTCAAAGTGTCCCACTCTAATCAGCTAATTAAGCCACAACACCTGCAAAGGGTTCCTGAGCCTTTAAATGGTCTCTCAGTCTGGTTCAGTAGGAATCACAATCATGGGGAAGACTGCTGACCTGACAGTTGTGCAGAAAACCATCATTGACACCCTCCATAAGGAGGGAAAGCCTCAAAAGGTAATTGCAAAAGAAGTTGGATGTTCCCAAAGTGCTGTATCAAAGCACATTAATAGAAAGTTATGTGGAAGGGAAACGTGTGGAAGAAAAAGGTGCACAAGCAGCAGGGATGACCACAGCTTGGAGAGGATTGTTAGGAAAAGGCCATTCAAAAGTGTTGGGGACTTTCACAAGGAGTGGACTGAGGCTGGAGTCAGTGCATCAAGAGCGACCACACACAGATGGATCCTGGACATGGGCTTCAAATGTCGTATTCCTCTTGTCAAGCCTCTCCTGAACAACAAACAACATCAGAAGCGTCTTACCTGGGCTAAAGAAAAACAGACCTGGTCTGTTGCTCAGGGGTCCAAAGTCCTCTTTTCTGATGAGAGCAACTTTTGCATCTCATTTGGAAACCAAGGACCCAGAGTCTGGAGGAAGAATGGAGAGGCACACACTGCAAGATGCTTGAAGTCCAGTGTGAAGTTTCCAGTCTGTCTTGATTTGGGGAGCCATGTCATCTGCTGGTGTTGGTCCACTCTGCTTCATGAAGTCCAGGGTCAACGCAGCCGTCTACCAGGAGATTTTGAAGCATTTCATGCTTCCTTCCACAGACGAGCTTTATGGGGATGCTGACTTCATTTTCCAGCAGGACTTGGCACCTGCCCACACTGCCAAAAGCACCAAAACCTGGTTCAGTGACCATGGGATTACTGTGCTTGATTGGCCAGCAAACTTGCCTGACCTGAACCCCATAGTGAATCTATGGGGCATTGCCAAGAGAAAGATGAGAGACATGAGACCAAACAATGCAGAAGAGCTGAAGGCCGCTATTGAAGCATCCTGGTCTTCCATAACACCTCAGCAGTGCCACAGGCTGATAGCTTCCATGCCACACCGCATTGAGGCAGTAATTGTTGCAAAAGGGGCCCAAACCAAGTACTGAGTAGATATGCATGCTTATACTTTTCAGAGGTCCGATACTGTTCTATGTATACTCCTTGTTTTATTGATTGCATGTAATATTCTAATTTTCTGAGATTGTGGATTTGGGGTTTTCATGAGCTGTAAGCCATACTCATCACAATTATGACAAATCACGGCTTGAACTATCTTGCTTTGCATGTAATAAGTCTATCTCATATATTAGTTTCCCCTTTTAAGTTGCATTACTGAAATAAACGAACTTTTGCACGATATTCTAATTTTTCGAGTTTCACCTGTAGATGCAAAGGGCTGTTGATCACAGCTCGGTTACTAACACAAGAACACAATTTAAATCGGAATATTATCCATCATTGTCATTAGCAAAAAGTCTTCCTCTAACATACTTTAACCTGGAACCTGAACTTGGGAAGTCCTAAGCATAGTCTTACGCTAAAAGCATGGTCCTCACAAAAACTATAAAGCCCGCTCCAGCTTGGAAAACTCTTACACAAGTCCAATTTGATTTTGCTCCTCTGCTCTACGCTGCTTTGCTTTGAATTAATACTGTATAAAGATCTCGGCTGCCCGGTTTGCACTGTAACCTATTAGATTTAGATGTGAAGTTAGTCCTAGCTGATGGATTTAAATCGCAGTGTAGAATTTTGTCACCCAGAAAGCTTCAAGCTTCAATTCTTATCTAGGGAAACTGGAGCAATTCCTTAAAAGGAAACAGAGAAACTTTCTGGATCAACACTCCTGAATATACTGCCCCAAGGAAATCTTCCCGCAGTTTCCTACTTAAAGCATCCTATAGCAAATGATAAGATTGAAAGGTATCCATCAGTCTCTGGATATGGAGTACCAGTTCTATCCCAAAAGGCAAAGAATTCTTTGTAAGAGCGATTAACTTGGGACAATCAGAAATACTTCGCTGGCACCTTGCATCTGGCACTCTAGACCCTTACTTTGAAGCAGAACCTGTCTCTCGACACCAAAAACATTCAGCCCTGCATCAGGGATACAACATAAAGATCCTGTATTGCACAAAATGTGAACATTTCCCTGTTTAGTTGTGTCTGACCCTATGGCGCAGTGCTCATCCCTGTTTCCTGGCCATATGAGCCAGCATTGTCCGAAGACAATTTCCATGGTCATGTGGCCAGCATGGCTAAACACCAAAGGTGCATGGAACACTGTTACTTTCCCACCAAACTGTTATCTATTCATCGCATTTGCATGTTTTGTACTGCTAGGTTGGCAGGAGCTGGGCAAGGAACACGAACTCACCCTCTAACTCTCCAACTGACAAGCTCAGCATCTTTCACCACTGAGCCATCGCACCCACCTCTTGTGTTGCCCAAGCTTGTTATAAATAGCTAGAAACCAGCACTGGTCCCACTCTAGCTATGGAATTATGGAAATCCCAGTTAGGGGCAGCTATCTGCCATTCTGCTCTGAAGCTTTAGATGCCCCACGTAAGGAAGATGTGTTTAACTGCAGCTTAGCGGGACACTTATATCGGCATAGAAACAAATTTAAGTCTGTTGCATGTAGCCAACACAAATCAAGTTGCATGGGTGAACTGCTCTTCCCTTTTTATAAACTGTAGTGTGAGATTACAACCACATGGGGGAACTCCATGAATGCAGAAGAAATTGCAATGTCTGCAATAAGGGGTTTTATGGACTTGCAAGAAGACTAGAAGACTTCCATTTTGTTTTTTAAAAACCGTACCTCTGATTTTTGCAGGAAAAATCTTACAATGGGGTAATAATAAAATAATCTGCTCTGGCAGCCTCCACTTCCTAATTACAATACGGTACTGTCCCTGGGAAGGACTGTTTCTTTGTACTTTCATATCATGGGATTTGTTTGAGGATGCTTTCAAAAATGCAGCTCATGTGGAAGTGCCAGAATTTATATTCAGAAGTTGTCTTTCCAAACACGTTTCAAAATACTTTTCTATAAATAAAAGAACCGAACTGTTTGAAAAGGCAGATCCTACAAGAATATGAGCCATGCACGAACACTTAATTAATTTATATAGATATTCTATTGAGGTACTTTAAGACAGTACTGGCTTTGCATTCCCCAGAGAATTCTCTTTGTGATCTATGACAGTTACAAAATGTTCAGTTAAGAGCTGTAAGCTCAAAACATGATTATCTTTTATTTGCAAACTGGACTAAGCCCTGGAAGAGCCCTTCATAAGTTCATTGTAGTAATAATAATAATAAGTTGGAAGGGACCTTGGAGGTCATCTAGTCCAACCCCCTGCTCAGGCAGGAAACCCTATACATCAGACAATGATGTATTTTCAGTCCACAGCCAAACAAGGAAAAAAGTAATCTAGATGTAGCCTAGGAACAAGGCAAATTATTTTTCTTTTGAAAAAGGGATGGTGCTATTTGAAAAGACACTTGTTGTGGGGCGTCACATGTATAAATGAACTTCCAGGATCAGCAGCCAGTGTCAGCTAGTGAGATGTTGGAAGAGAAGAAAATGTTTGCTTTGATATCTGATAACAACCCTTGTGTAGAAAACAAGTTATGGAACACTCAGCTTGATCCGATTTATGAAGGAACCACAGAAATATTCCACTGGCTATCTTCAGCTCTGGAAGGTTAGATGTAATTGTACGGAGGTGGCTCCAAGCTTACTTACAAAATTAGTGAAGACCTCATAAGCTTCAACCTGGTTTGTCCTTAGACCAGAGACCATCATGGAATCTCAGGGATGTTGGTCAGAATGAGAAGTCAAAATAACGTGCCACAAGAAGGTAGTGGAAAACACTTTCCTAGAGGCTATCAAGAATACAAATATGAAGCCAATAAGGAGTCAAACTTCATGCTTGAGTCTTAGTGAAGAACTACAATGACCCCACAAATGTGAATTGGGAGAATAGAGCATCAAAATCCCAGAAAACAATATCCAGGTGGTGTAAGCGCTCCAATTTAAACATCAGAGAGCTGCTGGAATGCTAACGTTCTTTCAAGACCTCGACTTTCATCTAGCAAGTGATTCTCCTTCATACATCTCAGTGAACAGAATGGATGTTAGAGCTTTCTCATGCCCTTCCATTTGCTCCAGTAGGTTCCGGATGGATTGTATGCACACTGTTAGCAATAGGGGTGGGGTGGGGGGAAGAGATGGCATTGAAAACAAGACTAAAAGAATCTAAGTGGAAATGAGATACTGCTGTTTCCTTGGCATCTTTCTCCAGATGTGCTGGAAATGAAAGAAACTCCCAGAATTGTGGTTGGCTCACAACGGCTGGGAAGTCTAGAAGTTGCAAACATAACACATCTGAATGTAGGCTGAAATCATGCAATATTGTGGCAATGATTTTCAGACTGAAACAATCTTCTGCGTTAAATTCTTTATTTGCAAATAGGACTGAATTTGGGATGTCCCCATAAATACATCAATCAAAAAAACACATAATCGATGTGAATCAGAGATAATATTTATAGCGATTACTCTGACCTCACTGGAAGTGTTCCAGCCCTTTTCGGTCCATACCAGCAGTGTGGAAATTCAAAAGGTTTTGCAACACTGCTGTGTATGTGTGTACGTACACATATGCACAGCTTCTTCCTTCAGAAACGGTGCCGTCAAAGAGTCCTTCATTTGACAACAATCATAATCTACAAAGGTAGAACTTCCAACACATTTTGCACACTGCTCCAGTGTGTACGTTTGCACACGGCCGTTGACATACAGCCGTTATCAAAAATAGAATCCTTCATTTAAAAATTGTAACGTTCACGTCTGGCACATTCATCGCTACTCCTTAGGAAAGGATGCTATCAATACAAATTTTGTTTTCTTCCTTATACAGTTTGCAAGTTTGAAGGTGCCTAAGGGCAGAGTGCAGTCTGCCCCAGCAAAAACAAAGAATCATGTCTGGTTAAATACCATATGTTTTTTTTTTTTTGCAGAATAAGCTTCCAGGGAATCTAACTCAAAAAATGAAGGAAGTATTACATTACCTTGGAAGTTATTTACATTTTATAGAAATGGCACAAATTAGCTAGCATCCTTTGTGCTTCAAAGTATTTGGCAAAACAATTCTGACTCCCTTTATATACCCATACAAAGAAGTATTATACATTTTTGGGGAAAAAAGAAATGTTACCTAGCCACAAACATTTATAATTGTCCTAGGAAAATTTTTCGTCCTTAAAAGATACCACCTAATTACATTCTTACATATGGTAGGAAGAAAACTTAATCCATTTGGGGGACTCTTAAGAGAGAAGAATGGAATGGATACGAAAATGCTTTTCAGTTGACCAACATAAGTTGGGAACTAGGCGGCCACACTCTTCAGATCCAAATGTTTTCTTACCCTCAATGCTGTTTCCTAGATGGCTACTAGGTGGAATGTCCGCAAGGAGGATATAAAGTCAAGATGGCAGTCACAACTACCAATGATCAAAGCCCTGTCTGCTTTTCAGGTGCAAATGTAAAAAAAAAGAAATGTTGCTTTGCTTGCAACATTATGCTTGCCATTTGGATTTTCTTTACTGCTCTGTGGGTACCCATGGATCCCAACATTGGCCCAGAAGGCAAAGAACGTGAACCCAGGTTGGCAAACTCAGCTATGGGTTATTAAGTAACCAAGCTTTCTCAGCTCCTTCAAGTCATGTTTATAGTCACACTTTATAAAGGTCATGAGTATAGATCAGGGGTCTTCAAACGTGGCCCTTTTATGACTTGTGGACTTCAACTCCCAGAATTCCTCAGCCAGGCATAAAAGGGCCATGTTTGAAGACCCCTGGTATAGATACATACAGTACATATGCATTTATTGGTGCTATTTGTGCATCACTTAATCACTCTTGCCCTTTAAAACCGTTCACCGTTTCAAAATATGATCAGGAGCAGATGGATCCATTTATGATTAGCATTCTTTTTAGTTCTTTTGTGTCTTTCAGGAGCACGCCAATGGGACAAAAAAAAAATGTAAACAAGAAATTGAAAAGCACATTGTTTGAGACAAGTTGCGCAATGTCCACCGCACAAAATTGTTGATTCTTCAACCACAAGCACGATTATGCTTCCGTAGAATATTATGCCTCGACAACAATTCTCAGAGTTTCCTCGCCAGCGTGTTCATTGCTAAGAATTCTGAGATTTGATCCAGGTAGCTAGATCGAGGTTTTTCCAACCTTGGCAAATTTTAAGGTGACTGGACTTCAATTCCCCAAATTCCCTAGAGTTAGGCAACCTTGGCTCTTTTATGACTCATGGAATTCAACTCCCAGAATTCCTCAGCCAGAATGGCTCAGCTTGGAAACCTCTCCCTTTCCCCTCAGCATGGCTGGCTCAGGAATTCTGGGAGTTGAAGTCCACGAGTCATAAAAGAGCCAAGGTTGCCTACCCCTGCCCTAGGCCAACTTGCTAGCAGAGAATTTCTGGAAGTTGAAGTTCACACATCTTCAAATTGCCACGGTTGAGAAACTCTGACCTAAGGAGTGGAGAAGTCTGTCCTAGGAACCTAAGTGAAGCTCCACCGGCTATGAGAATGAGTAAAAGCACTGAAAATGTAGGGGAAGTGTCTTGTTATCCTGTGTAACGTAAGAGTAAAATCAGGTCAGTTATGCTTTACTCAATCTTCCTTTGAAACTAACATCACACCAGGGCTTCAAATAGGCTTATCTTCAAGAGAAAGGCATGATTAACCTTGTACATCCAAACTTGCAATGTGCTACGTATGGCAGTCTGATTCTGCTAACCAGACTTTGTGCCACTTCCACAGTGAATGAGCCAAATATGTGGATCCCTCTCACATCACTAAGGCCTCAAATTCTGTTCGCCAAATCAGTGTCACGGTGCAATGGGAGCCCATCTAATAGGATCACAGTTGTGGTGTTTCCTAATATTGTGCTTCATTATTTAATTAATACCGTATAGGTAGCTCAGAATGTAGGCAGAGATATTACAAACATTGTTCCTTGTTTTGTTTTTCCAAATCTTTGGTATAAGAAAATCAATAATTAGATATAGTTAAGATACTGGACAGGATCACACCTTCCCTCCTCGGCTATTAATTTTCTCTTCCTCAACTGTTGGTAAGGTAAACTTGGGTACTTCAAATTTTGTTTGGAGATCCAGTGCATCTTCCGAAGGTCCAGAATCAAACCCTTCACCCGAGTTACCACACCTTAGATCAGGGGTAGGCAACCGTGGCTCTTTTAGGACTCGTGGACTTCAACTTCCAGAATTCCTGAGCCGGCATGGTTCAGCTTGGAAACCTCTCCCTTTCCCCTCAGCGTGGCTGGCTCAGGAATTCTGGGAGTTGAAGTCCATGAGTCATAAAGCGGCCTAGGCCTAGGCCAGGGGTAGGCAACCTTGGCTCTTTTATGACTCGTAGACTTCAACTCCCAGAATTCCTCAGCCAGACAAGTTGAGGGGAAAGGGAGAGGTTTCCATGCTTATTCATGCTGGCTCAGGAATTCTGGGAGTTGAAGTCCACGAGTCATAAAAGAGCCAAGGTTGCCTACCCCCGGCTTAGATGATGCCACCCCTGCACCAACCTCTCCTGCTTTGAGTCCCACACAGTTAGCAAAAAACACTTTTAAGAACTTCTGGTAGAGAAGCCGGTAACAGCTCAACAGCTCATGGGTGTTGCGTCAGTTATCGAAAATCTGCGAGTACAGTATATTAAGCCAACTTCATGGCTTGACTTTTGGTCTCTGCTTCCTCGTCTCGTTGGGGGGGGAAAATTAGTCAAAAAATATTTCAGGTATATAAAAAAATAAAGTCAAAGCCCTATTCTATTCCCTCCCCATCCCCGTCCCTCTTTTCTCTTGGAAAAATAGTGTTTTCAAAAAAAAAAATCAGTCTCGGTTTGGAAGCGGGGGGAGCCCAGTTTCCAGTCTGATAATGGGAAGAAGCAAATACAGACATGCAACAGAAGACAGCGCACTGGAACAGAAGCCCACAGAGCTGAACGTGAGACAAAGTCTTACTTTTTCTTGTCCTTGTCCTTCTTAGTTGGTTGAGAGCCCGCCTGTTGACCCTGTGACTGTAGTAGTTGAGCTGCCGCCTTCTTCTTTTGGAAGTTGTTCAGCTCCTCCTCGAGTTCCTTCTTCTTGTCTTCCACCTTCTTCTTCTCCTCTTGGTGAGTCCTCTTGAGGTGGTCGAACTTCTCATGAAGCTGCTCAGACGGGAGGGCAAAAGAGAGAAGACGGGCAGTTTACTGGGCAAAGGAAATAATAACAGGAGCTGAAGGAGGAGAGAAGGGACCACCACGGCTCGTACTGGGAAATTCAGGACCTCAATATATACAGGTAGTCCTCAACTTACGACCACCATTAAGCCGAAAACTTTTTGTTGCTAAGCGAGGCGGTGGTCAAGAGAGTTTGGCCCCATTTTACAGCCTTTCTTGATACAGCTGTTAAGTGAGTCTCTGCAGCTCCTGAATTAGTTAGTCAGTAGTTAAGTGGAATCTGCCATCCCCATTGATTTTTTTTTGTTTTGTCAGAAGGTCGCAAGAGAGGATCACATGACTCCGGGACCCTGCAAAGGTCATAAATATGAGTCAGAAGCCAAGCGCCTGAATTTTGATCATGTGATCACGGGGATGCACTGCAACGTATCGTTAAGTGTGAAAAGCGACCGTGTCACTTTTTTCAGTGCCCTTGTAACTTTGAATGGTCACTAAATGAACAGTCGTTAAGTGAAGAACTACCTGTATTAGCCATGCCAAAGTTATAATATATATAGAATATAAGCAGGGGTCTTCAAACTTGGCCCTTTTATGACTTGTGGACTTCAACTCCCAGAATTCCTCAGCCAGGCACGCTGGCTGAGGAATTCTGGGAGTTGAGGTCCACAAGTCATAAAAGGGCCAAGTTTGAAGACCCCTGATATAAGGTATATATTCTGTTGCCCTCTTCAAGGTCAGAGGGCAACATAATGTATAACTTTTTGAGCACCATGTAATTGAACAACTATAAATAGATTTGGTCCACTTTTGCCTGATCAATAAAGTATTATCTTCAGCTTACTTCATTCTGTCTCGTGCCAGCCCTTTCCCACCTTTTGGGCTAAGTACTAACAAGAGATGCTCTTCTGGATATTGGTTTATCCAAAAGACACAAAGAATGCAGATGTCAAAATGCAGATCACAACCCAGTTTATGCTTTCAAATCACTCGTGTTTTTCTCTTTGGATCTATCTGCTTTAGGAAAAAAATTCAGCAGTAGTTTCCCCCCCCACCCCTTCCACCTGTGTTGGAGAGCAAAAAAGGGGAGTGAAGGCCCATTGGTTGAGGTTCATCAACCAGCTTACACAGGGCTCTTCAAACTTGGCCCTTTTATGACTTGTGGACTTCAACTCCCAGAATTCCTCAGCCGGCCATGCCAGCTGAGGGATTCTGGGAGTTGATGATGATAACTTTATTGTCACTTTGAATGTACACCAATCGGCATACATCAAAATGAAATTTCGTTGCATACAGCTCTCAAAGGGTCACCACCTCCGATATATACTTCTTGTTCGGGGCCCGCTCAAATTTCACATTGTCCATTTTAGTCTCTAGAGAGTGAATGATGGCAAACAGGACAGATGGAAATGGGGCTCCATGTGGATTAGCCCTCAAATT
This sequence comes from Vipera ursinii, assembly GCF_947247035.1. NCBI lineage: Eukaryota > Metazoa > Chordata > Lepidosauria > Squamata > Viperidae > Vipera > Vipera ursinii. The sequence continues at coordinate 70,516,509 of NC_139521.1, forward strand.
CGCTTGTATTCTGACAACCTCGCCTTCTTTCCTTTTTCTGATCCTGACTCTTCCTTTTCCTTTAAGAGGCCTTGCTTCTTTTCACCCCTGGAGCACGCTGCTGCCGCCGCCACCGACTCCTCCAAAAGCCTCTCTCTCTTCCTCTGGGCCTGCCGACAGCCTCATCCAGTTCCTTCGCTCCATAAGCTCCAGGTCCTCCTCTGCCTCCTCTGCAAACAGCCCTGATTTGCAGTAGAATCCATCACTGGGCCAGCAGTCAGATCTTGCTGCTGGTAGAACAAATTCAAACAGCGCCAACGACTTTTAACGGTCTCACCAACAGTTCCAAAACAACTAGAAACTCGCCAGGCCAGCAAAGATTGTCGGTCGTATGTCGTATGTTACCTTAGTTCCACCATGTTGCTCAAACACATTAAAATCTTCCTGATCATGTGGCCTATAGCCCTTACTATCCCTCCCAAAACTATTCGCCTTTAAGAGCCAATGCAGCTGCGGCCATTCCAGGCGCCGCCATCTTAGAACACTTGAAGTTGAAGTCCACAAGTCATCAAAGGGCCAGGTTTGAAGAGCTCTGACCTAACATCTGGCCTTCGTTCCCTTTTCCCTCTACTTACATCTTTTTCTGCTTCCTTCAGCTCCGCTTCTTTCTCCTTCACTCTCATGACAAACATCTGCCTCATTTCTTCTTCTTTCTTCTGTAGCTCACCCAGAAATTCATTTCTCTTGGCTTCGTAGGTTTCTTGCAGGCTTGTTCCCAACACAACAAGCCCCAAAGAGAATGGTTGGAAGTGACGAGAGGAAGAAGGAGGGAAAAAAAAAAAGACCACCTTTAACACCAGCAGTGGTTATTGTGAAAGAATTTTAAAATGATAAATTATAAATAAATGATTTTTTTAAAAAAATAATTCAGCCTGAATGTCAACAGAAAAGCTTTTCGTTCCCCATTCAAGATGGTCACGGGGAAAAAAAAATGAAATAGATAGCCTTCGAGCTATGACGGTAATGGAGCCTGCCCATCATGGTTGTAACTCACGATGGCTGAAAAGCAGGTCAGATCTACCCAATTTTACAGCATTTTTGCAGCAGTTGTTAAGCAAACATGATGGTTGTATAGCGGCTGCTGCATTTCTCCGTTCATTATGAAACGCTGCAGTTACTAAGGTAGCCAATGATTTGCTGTGGGCAGTTTTTGTCCAAAACAGGACGTAAATGCTGCTGTTTTGCAAAACTGTTGTAAAATGTAAAATGTGACCCACAGGATACTGTAAACAGCCATAAATGCGGCCTAGTTGTCAAGAGCCCGGAGTGTGTTTGTGTGGCTGCAGGGGTGAGGGGGGGGGCACAAGAAGCACTGACCACTGGCACTTCTTCAAATTCAGATCATAAGTACCACCCCCAGGTAGGTCTGTCAGAACTTCAAATAGTTGCTAAGCAACCGATCATAAGTTGAATACCTACAGTCAATATTTTCCAAGATCTGTTTGATCCCTTCATTATTTCTTATAAATATTAATTTCACAACTAAAGCAGTGAACAAACCTATTTTCTCCTCAACAACAAGCCTATGAGGTGGGTTGGGCTGAGAGAGAGGGACTGGGCTAAAGTCACCCAGCTGGCTTTCATGCCTAAGGTGGGACTAGAACTCACAGTCTCCTGGTGACTGGCACAAAATCACCCAGCTGGCTTTCACGCCTAAGGCGGGACTAGAACTCACAGTCTCCTGGTGATTGGCCCAAAGTCTCCCAGCTGCCTTTCATGCCTAAGGTGGGACTAGAACTCACAGTCTCCTGGTGATTGGCCCAAAGTCTCCCAGTTGGCTTTCATGCCTAAGGCAGATCTAGAACTCAGTGTCTCCTGGTGATTGGCCCAACGTCATCCAGCTGGCTTTCATGCCTAAGGCGGATCTAGAACTAACAGTCTCCTGGTGATTGGCCCAAAGTCACCCAGCTGGCTTTCATGCCTCAGGCAGATCTAGAACTCACAGTCTCCTGGTGATTGGCCCAAAGTCACCCAGCTGGCTTTCATGCCTAAGGCGGATCTAGAACTCAGTCTCCTGGGAATTGGCCCAAAGTCACCCAGCTGGCTTTCATGCCTATGGCGAATCTAGAACTCACAGTCTCCTGGTGATTGGCCCAAAGTCTCCCAGCTGGCTTTCATGCCTAAGGTGGGACTAGAACTCACAGTCTCCTGGTGATTGGCCCAAAGTCTCCCAGTTGGCTTTCATGCCTAAGGCAGATCTAGAACTCAGTGTCTCCTGGTGATTGGCCCAACGTCATCCAGCTGGCTTTCATGCCTAAGGCGGATCTAGAACTAACAGTCTCCTGGTGATTGGCCCAAAGTCACCCAGCTGGCTTTCATGCCTCAGGCAGATCTAGAACTCACAGTCTCCTGGTGATTGGCCCAAAGTCACCCAGCTGGCTTTCATGCCTAAGGCGGATCTAGAACTCAGTCTCCTGGGAATTGGCCCAAAGTCACCCAGCTGGCTTTCATGCCTATGGCGAATCTAGAACTCACAGTCTCCTGGTGATTGGCCCAAAGTCTCCCAGCTGGCTTTCATGCCTAAGGTGGGACTAGAACTCAGTCTCCTGGTGATTGGCCCAAAGTCTCCCAGCTGGCTTTCATGCCTATGGCGAATCTAGAACTCACAGTCTCCTGGTGATTGGCCCAAAGTCTCCCAGTTGGCTTTCATGCCTAAGGCAGATTTAGAACTCAGTGTCTCCTGGTGATTGGCCCAACGTCATCCAGCTGGCTTTCATGCCTAAGGCGGATCTAGAACTAACAGTCTCCTGGTGATTGGCCCAAAGTCACCCAGCTGGCTTTCATGCCTCAGGCAGATCTAGAACTCACAGTCTCCTGGTGATTGGTCCAAAGTCACCCAGCTGGCTTTCATGCCTAAGGCCAGGGGTGTCAAACTCAATTTCATTGAGGGCCACATCAGCATTGCGGTTGCCCTCAGGGGGCCGGGTGGGTGTGGCCAGGGTGGGTGTGGCCTACTGGATGGGCGTGGCTAGAGTGTGTGTGGCCTACTGAGTGGGCGTGGCCAGCTCTACATCGTTCGCATCAAGGGTGCCTATGGGGGCCTGGGCAGGAGTGGGACAGATCTGAGGGTCTCTGGCAGGAGGAGGGTCTCTGGGCCAGGGCCAAGGCAGTGGGGGCTGTTCCCTCACTGTTTCCAGGATGGCTTCGCGGGCCACATGAAACCATTTTGCGGGCCGGATCCGGCCCCTGGGCCTTGTGTTTGACATGTCTGCCTAAGGCGGATCTAGAACTCAGTCTCCTGGGAATTGGCCCAAAGTCACCCAGCTGGCTTTCATGCCTATGGCGAATCTAGAACTCACAGTCTCCTGGTGATTGGCCCAAAGTCTCCCAGCTGGCTTTCATGCCTAAGGTGGGACTAGAACTCAGTCTCCTGGTGATTGGCCCAAAGTCTCCCAGCTGGCTTTCATGCCTATGGCGAATCTAGAACTCACAGTCTCCTGGTGATTGGCCCAAAGTCTCCCAGCTGGCTTTCATGCCTAAGGTGGGACTAGAACTCAGTCTCCTGGTGATTGGCCCAAAGTCTCCCAGCTGGCTTTCATGCCTATGGCGAATCTAGAACTCACAGTCTCCTGGTGATTGGCCCAAAGTCTCCCAGCTGGCTTTCATGCCTAAGGTGGGACTAGAACTCAGTCTCCTGGTGATTGGCCCAAAGTCTCCCAGCTGGTTTACATGCCTAAGGCGACACTACAACTTAATGTAGCTCAGTTTCTAGCTTGGTGTCTTAACTACTACACCAAATTGGCTTGCGTGATACTAAGTTAGCAGCACAGAGAACTTAAATCTGTAATTGATCACCTTGATTTACTTCGATAAACCTACAATCTGTGATATATAAAAACGTGGTGGAAAGGAAAGGAGGAGGATGAACTTATATATATATATATTAAGTTAAAATTAAATAAAAAATAATACATGTGAATTTCTACCTTTTATCGTCGCCTTACACAGTTGCCATTTGCGTAACTAGTTTAATTTATGGATACCTCCAGACTTATTCTTTCTCAATATGTACAGTAGTTGTTAAAAAGAGTTGCTTCCTATTTTAATTGTAATAATTTGAATTCCAGTCCTGGAGCAAACAGTAAATCTCGCTCTGGTTGGCTTAAATACCCTCTTTCATATCCGTCATCCTGTTATGATTTTGCACAGTGCATAAACACAGCCAATCCAAGGAAGTAAGGAATTTTTATCTGAAGAGACACAATCATCTGAATAACTGAAGAAATATAAAACATGATGCATACGCGTCTAATTGGAATCAGAGAGTTGTATCTGGTGCTGTATGTCAGCAACTGAATCCAAGGGAACGGTATAGATATTCCTTTGCCCCAATTAAAGAACATAATATTGTTTATTGTGTGGGAACCGTTCGGGGGGGATGAAAACCAAAGCTCATAAGAATCCGATTAAACATGGGCTGATGCAGTGGCAGCGAAACAGGAACCAGGGTTTGGCTCCAGACCAGATCCATTAAATAGGATTGTAATGAGGAACTGCTTCACCACATGGATGAGGAGAAAGAAAACAAGAGGGAGTAGGTGGTGAAAGGGAATTCAAAAATCATCTGTCACTTGGCAAACCTACCCAGGTTTTGTTTTGGTAGAGCAAACCAATAAAGCATCTTGTTCAAGTAGATGGTAGGTAGACTGTATTTTATATGAATATTCATTTTTTTACTGACATAATTCCTTCCTTCCTTCTTTCCTTCCTTCCTTCCCTCCCATACAACCTTCCTTTCCATACAACCTTTTTCTCCATACCTTCCTTCTTTCCTTCGCATACAACCTTTCTTCCTTCCTTCCTTCCTTCCTTCCCATACAACCTTCTTTTCCATAGAATCTTCTTTTCCATACCTTCCTTCTTTTCTTCTCATACAACCTTCCTTCCTTCCCGTACAACCTTCCTTTCCATACAACCTTCTTTTCCATACCTTCCTTCTTTCCTTCGCATACAACCTTTCTTCCTTCTTTCCTTCCTTCCTTCCCATACAACCTTCTCCATACCTTCCTTCTTTCCTTCACATACAATCTTCCTTCCTTTCCTTCCTTCCCATACAACCTTCCTTCCCATACAACCTTCTTTTCCATACCTTCCTTCTTTCCTTTGCATACAATCTTCCTTCCTTCTTTCCTCGTACAACCAACCTTCCTTCCTTCCTTCCTTCCTTTCCATACAACCTTCTTCTCCATACCTTCCTTCTTTCCTTCGCATACAACCAACCTTCCTTCTTTCCTTCCTTCCTTCGATACAACCTTCTCCATACCTTCCTTCTTTCCTTCGCATACAATCTTCCTTCCTTCCTTCCCTCCCATACAACCTTCCTTCCCATACAACCTTCTTCTCCATACCTTCCTTCTTTCCTTCGCATACAACCAACCTTCCTTCTTTCCTTCCTTCCTTCCATACAACCTTCTCCATACCTTCCTTCTTTCCTTCGCATAAAATCTTCCTTCCTTCCTTCCCTCCCATACAACCTTCCTTCCCATACAACCTTCTTCTCCATACCTTCCTTCTTTCCTTCGCATACAACCAACCTTCCTTCTTTCCTTCCTTCCTTCCATACAACCTTCTCCATACCTTCCTTCTTTCCTTCGCATGCAATCTTCCTTCCTTCCTTCCCTCCCATACAACCTTCCTTCCCATACCTTCCTTCTTTCCTTCGCATACAACCAACCTTCCTTCTTTCCTTCCTTCCTTCCATACAACCTTCTCCATACCTTCCTTCTTTCCTTCGCATACAATCTTCCTTCCTTCCTTCCCTCCCATACAACCTTCCTTCCCATACAACCTTCTTCTCCATACCTTCCTTCTTTCCTTCGCATACAACCAACCTTCCTTCTTTCCTTCCTTCCTTCCATACAACCTTCTCCATACCTTCCTTCTTTCCTTCGCATACAATCTTCCTTCCTTCCTTCCCTCCCATACAACCTTCCTTCCCATACAACCTTCTTCTCCATACCTTCCTTCTTTCCTTCGCATACAACCAACCTTCCTTCTTTCCTTCCTTCCTTCCATACAACCTTCTCCATACCTTCCTTCTTTCCTTCGCATACAATCTTCCTTCCTTCCTTCCCTCCCATACAACCTTCCTTCCCATACAACCTTCTTCTCCATACCTTCCTTCTTTCCTTCGCATACAACCAACCTTCCTTCTTTCCTTCCTTCCTTCCATACAACCTTCTCCATACCTTCCTTCTTTCCTTCGCATACAATCTTTCTTCCTTCCTTCCCTCCCATACAACCTTCCTTCCCATACAACCTTCTTCTCCATACCTTCCTTCTTTCCTTCGCATACAACCTTTCTTCCTTCTTTCCTTCCTTCCTTCCCATACAACCTTCTCCATACCTTCCTTCTTTCCTTCACATACAATCTTCCTTCCTTTCCTTCCTTCCCATACAACCTTCCTTCCCATACAACCTTCTTTTCCATATCTTCCTTCTTTCCTTCTCATACAATCTTCCTTCCTTCTTTCCTTCTCGTACAACCAACCTACCTACCTTCCTTCCTTCCTTCCTTCCTTCCCTCCCTCCCTTCCTGTACTCAGTAAGTACCCAAACAGTACTTACATATCTCACATAGGTAATTCTTGACTTACTATCACAATTAAGCCCCAGATTTCCATTGCTAGGCAAGGCAGTTGTTAAGTGAATTGGACTTCATTTTATGAGGGTTTTTTTGCCCCGGTTGTTAAGCAAATCACTGCAGTTGTTAAGTGAATCGTGTAGTTTTTAAGCAAATCTGGCTCCCCCCCCATTGATTTTGCCCGTAGGATGCTGCTGGAAAGGTTACAAATGGTGATCCCGGGACCTTGAATTTTGATCACTCAACCATGGGGATGCTGCAATGGTTGTAAGTGAGAGGACCGGTTATAACTCACTTTTTTCACTGCTGTTGTAACTTCAAACAGTCTCTAAATGAGTGGTTGTAGGTCCAGGACTACCTGTAACCATTCTGTAAAAAAGAAATTCTACAGTATTTCTTAGAAAAGTGCCGGGAAAGCCAATCTTAACTTGAACCCTTTCGTTCATTCGCCCGATGCATCAAATGGAAAATATGCATTGCAGAAACAAATTGTGTATTCAGTGTGAAGAGACAGGGGAGCAGGGATCTGGCACCCCTTATTCTCAGTGTTAAAATCTGGTGCAAAATATCGCAAGCCGTTTCACTGTAGCAGAAAGAAAAGTGCAAAACGTAGCCATGAAAACGAAAGGATATCGATGTGGGGGGAATGACAGATTTTTACCACCAAAAACCTCACGTTCTAGAGTATAAAATTCCACTGCAGTTGCCACTGCTGCACACAGCAAATCAGGGTGGTGCAAAATTCATTCAGCCTAAACGAACACTAACTAGTTGCGCTCTCCAACTTCTGTTCAGAGCATCTGAGCCTTAAATTATTGAAGGCGATGATTAAAATAGGGCGATTTGGATTCTCTGAGCTGCTAGCCTGGATTGGCTCTGAACTCCTTAGATGAGAAGGTTTACTGCTCCAGCAACACATCAAACTTCTACACCCTCTTACAATACCAGGCAACACAGTTATCAACAGTAGAGACATTCAAGTTTCTAGGTCAGGCGAACGAACGACGCTTGGGAGATAATTTGGGTTAGAAATGTTAAATTTACTCAGGCTCAAAACTTAAGAGAAAATATTTATAAAATGTTTTATAGATGGCATCTGGATCCCAAGAAGTTGTCTAACATGTATCCTAATTTACAGTCTAAATGTTGGAGATGTGGTAGTTTAGAAGCTACCTATTTTCACATGTGGTGGACTTGTAGAAATATAAAAGCTTTTTGGATCAAAATTTGGTGGAACATTCAAAAGATTTTTAAGAGAAAGATAAAGTTTTCCCCGCAATTGTTTTTATTGGGCATTGTTGTAGATTGTGATGTTAAAGAAACTAATTTGATGTTGAATATGATAACAGCAGCACGGTTACTGGTGGGACAATATTGGAAGAAGGATAGTTTGCCTACTATAGAAAAATGGGTGTTTAAAGTTTCGAATCTTGCAGAAATGTCTAAGATTTCTGCTTACTTGAAAGATCATTCACAGGAAAGATATATTTCAGTTTGGAGGAGATGGATAGATTATATTCAGAACAAATATGGGACTAAAAAGTTCCATTTAGCTTATGAGTAGATTTTAGTGGGATATTGTTATTGGTACTTTGTATGTAGTTATGTTAAAGGGGAGTTAAAGCACATTATGAATTTGGTTAATTGTATATTATGCATAATTTTTATTTAGAATATGATTATTATAACTATAATCCTGTATTTAGCTCTGGGAAGTGGGGGGGGGGGAAATGGGCGGGTTTGGGGTGGGGGGGATTTGGGGATAAAATTTATATATATATAAAAAAAAGTTTCTAGGTCAGGGATGTCAAACTGCCGGCCTGCGGGCCAGATGCGTCACACCGAAACCGTGCCTACCCCATTGCCGGCGATGGGGGGGGAAAGTTGTGAGATGTCACGCGACGCCATGTGTCGTTGCGAGTTTGACATGCCTGTTCTAGGTTCTATAGTATCTCGAGATTTAAAATGGACACCTAACATCAAAAAATGTCATCAAAAAAGCACAACAAAGAACGTTCTTCCTGTGCCAACTCAAAAAGCTCAAGACTGCCCAAGGAGCTGCTGATACCGTTCTAAAAGGAATTATTGAGTCTGTCATTAGCACATCTATAACTGTCTGGTTTGGATTGGCAACCAAACAAGACAGCCACAGACCTCAACAGATAGTTAGAACTGCAGGAAAAAAACAATTGCAACCAGCCTGCCTTCCACTGAGGACGCGTATACTGCACGAGCAAGGAAGAGGGCTGTGAAAATATCTACAGATCCCTCACATTTAATTTAATTTAATTTAATTTATTAATATTTCTATACCGCCCTTCTCCCGAAGGACTCAGGGCGGTGTACAGGGCAAGAATAAAATACAAAATTACAAAAGTTAAAAGTAATTAAATACATGCCCGTTAAAAGAACAATTAATACATAATAAAAAACCCCAATAAAATAATAATAAACCCCCCCCCAATCCCCCCTCAGGCCAGGCCGGCTTGTTCGAACAAGTATGTTTTTAGGTCGCGGCGGAAGGAGCGGAGATCGGGCGCCGTCCGGAGCTCAACTGGTAGCTGGTTCCATAATTCTGGGGCACCCACAGAGAAAGATCTCCCCCTGGGGGCCACCAATCTACATTCTCTGACCGGTGGCACCCTGAGGAGGCCCTCTCTGTGGGAACGCACAGGGTGGAAGGAAGTTGATGCCGGCAGCAGGTGTTCCCTAAGGTACTCCGGACCCCTGCCATGTAGGGCTTTAAACACCATTACTAGTACCTTGAATCTCATCCTGGACATGAACGACTTCAACTTCTTCCCTTAAGACGATGCTGCGGCGCATTGCACACCAAAACAACTAGGCACAAGGACAGTGTTCTCCGCCATGCCGTCCGTTTGCTTAACAACTAATTCCTACAACACTGTCAAGCTACTTAGTAAAGCTGCATTACTGTTATTCGCCTCATCTTTCCTATTACCTATCCTTATCTTATGACTATAACTTTGTTGTTGGTATCTTACAATTTATATCATTTTTAGTATCCTACTATGACTTATGTTGTTTGCTTAGCCAGTATTCTATGACTATCACTTAAGTGTTGCATCTTATGATTTATGATGAATGTATTTTATCTTGTTTATGATCATGATTTATCACCTGTTGCCTGTATGTACACTGAGAGCTTATGCACCGGAGACAAATTCCTTGTGTGTCCAGCCACGCTTGGCCAATAAAGAATTCTATTCTATTCTGTTCTATCCTATTCCATTCTGTTCCACTCTGTTCTATTTCATTCCTTTCCATTCCACTCCATTCTGTTCCATTCCATTCTTTCCGAGTCTGGAAGCTCACCTGCTCTGTCCTTACCTGAAAGGCTTGCTGTCAGGATCCGTATCTTTGAACCCCATTTCTTCCAGTTTGCAACGGCGGTAGAGCTCATAATGCCGACTATGAGTTTGCTCTCTCAGGTCTTCCATGTTGACTCTGATCAGCATTTCACGCAACTTTACAAAATCACAGTGGTTTTCATTTTCAACTATGAAATTCATGAAAATGTGAAAATGTAAATAAAAAATACGGCAGAAACCTGATTTTATTTTTTTGTTTCCCTAACACTTTTTAAATTTTTCATCAAAAATATCGAAACCAGGATTTATTGCCACAATATCTCCTTAATTTCTCCATTACTCCAAAAAAAGTTTTTTCTAAAAGCTTAAATTGTTTTGATTTCCATTATTCTAGTAATCAACAGCTGCGGAGGTAGAAGAATCCTTTTGCTTTACAGATGTTGAAATGACTAAAGAATATTTTGAGAATTCATAATGTACTGGATTTATATATATAAAGATTCTCAGTCATCCCCAAAGATGCTTTTTCAAAAGGTAACTGGACTTTCTTTCTTTCTCTCTCTCTCTCCTTCCTTCCTTCCTTCCTTCCTTCCTTCCTTCCTTCCTTCCTTCCTTCCTTCCTTCCTTCCTTCCTTCCTTCCTTCCTCAATTCAGTCTTAACTGAAGAAGCTTCTTGGATGAGAAGCGAAATGTCTTCAAGAAAAGCAAAGTCCGGTTGCCTTTGGGAAAAAAGCATCTTTGGGACAATGAGCTAGATCAGACATGTCAAACACAAGGCCTGGGGGCCGGATCCGGCCCGCGAAGTGCTTTCATGTGGCCCGCGAAGCCATCCTGGAAACAGTGAGGGAACGGCCCCCACTGCCTTGGCCCTGGCCCAGAGACCCTCCTTCTGCCAGAGACCCTCAGATCTGTCCCACTCCTGCCCAGGCCCCGGTAGGCACCCTTGATGCGAACGATGTAGAGTTGGCCACGCCCACCCAGTAGGCCATATGCACTCTAGCCACACCCACCCAGTAGGCCACGCCCACCCAGGCCATACCCACCCGGCCCCCTGAGGGCAACCACCATGCTGATGCGGCCCTCAGTGAAATTGAGTTTGACACCCCTGAGCTAGATTGATTGGTCAATCTCTTCTATTATTCAGATATAAATGTACTACATTTGTGTCCCTCATGATTAACGTACTAAAGATTCACCTTATTTTACTGAATTTAGATTCATCTCAATTAATAATTCTTTCATTAACAATAAAGGCAAAATAATCTCATCAGAATCTCATTAGAACACCCCCACCCCCACGCGCTATTACTGAAATCTGCAGGGACAGACTTTCTTGGTAACCATCAGACACAGTTCTCCAGATCTCAGCCACAATCTTCACATCTTGTTGTTTTGGTTTCCTGCTGGCTCAAGAAATTGCTTCTGTAGCTGACACCTGCCAATCCTAATTTAAATTTTTTTTTTGCACCATTGATATAAAACATATGAAGATTATCTGCGGGTTTCATGGTGCTCTCTGAACTTGGTTGCTTTCCTGCAGATGTTTCATTACCCAAACTAGGTGACATCATCTGTGCTGATAATGTTACCTAACGGTAACGGTAGGTAACGGTTCCCCCGCACATGCGTGCTAGTCGTTTCCAACTCTAGGGGCCGGTGCTCATCTCTGTTTCAAAGCCGAAGAGCCAGCGCTTGTCCGAGGACGTCTCCGTGGTCATGTGGCCGGCATGACTAGACGCCAAAGGCGCACGGAACGCTGTTACCTTCCCACCGTAATGGTCCCTACTTGCATTTTTACGTGCTTTCGAACTGCTAGGTTGGCAGAAGCTGGGACGAGTAACAGGTGCTCACTCTGCTACACGGCACTCGGGATTCGACCCACCAAACTGCCGACCATTTGATCAACAAGCTCAGTGTCCTAACCCACTGAGCCACCGCGTCCCAATGTTACCTAGTTTGGGTAATAAAACATCTGCAAGGAAAAAAAAACCAAGCTCAGAGAGCACCAAGGACCCCTCATTTCAACCCCTGAGCTACAAATCTTCTCCTTTAGAGATTTATCTGCTCCCATCAGCATACCTTGGACCACTCCCCATGGATATTGTCTAGCCTTGGCCATTTTATTGCCAATCTTCACTTCTTCGGTGCTGCCAACCACGGCAAATGGGAGATGGACCTGCAATTAAAGTGACATAAGACAGGTCAGGTATTCCAAAAACAGCCTGAATCAGAGCAAAGCCCACTCCCTTCTTGGATGGATATTGTTACCTAGGTGGGTAATGAAATGTCTGCAAGAAAACAACCAAGCTTTGGAGAGCACCAAAGACCTCACAGGGGTTATGAAAGGTGCCCTTCTTGCCGGGGCCGATTCTGTGCCACTCTTGAGCGATGCCACTTAGCTATCAGAAGGAGCCCAACTCAGTTCTGAAAAGCCAAGCGATTCATTTCCTTCCAACCAGACACTATCCCAGGATTCAGTCTCCTTTCCTGACCTTGGCCCACTCCTCCATCCAGACATTAAGTTTTGGATCTTTCGAGACTCTCCGAATCCAGGCGAGATGATCTCATCTAGTTTGGGAAAATTTAAAGTGGGTATAAAAGTAAAGGTTTGCCCTATCCAGTCATGTCCGGCTCTATGGGACAGTGCCCATCCTTCCGTTTCTTAGCCAAGGGAGCCAACCTTGTCTGAAGATATGTCGGTGGCCATGTGGCCAGCGTGACTATATGCCGAGGCACATGGAACACTGTTATTTTCTTGTTGAAGTGGTACCTATTTATCTACTCACATTTGCGTGCTTTTGAACTGCTGGGTGGGCAGGAGCTGGGGCAAGGAACGGGAACTCGTCCCATCTCGCAGTGCCCAGGTCTTGAACTAGGACTGTCGGCTTTCCAGCTGAGAAGCTCAGTGTCTTTAACCACTGAGTCCAATTAAAATGAATATAGGACAACCCAAAGTTATTAGTCTGGGGCAGATATTCCTAATGGCTGGGTCACCACTGGATGTTTTAAAGAAGAGATTAGACACCCATTTGTCTGAAATGGCATAGGGCAGTGATGGCGAACCTTTTAGAGACCGAGTGCCCAAACTGCAACCCAAAACCCACTTAGGTATCGTCGGGTGCCGGGTGGGTGTGGCCCATTGGGTGGGTATGGCCCATTGGGTGGGCGTGGCTGTGGTGGTAACGGCAGACTGGGTGGGACTAAAAAGTTCAATCAATTCCAACTTTGCGAGATCTTTTTTCTCCCCGTGAGAAGTTAAAATTGATTGATTGAACCTCTCTTTTTTTTGCACATGGTGGCGCAGGCCTAAAGCAAAAAGGTTGTATAAAACTCAGCTGAAGGCCTAGGACTGGGGCAACGGCACGCGTGCCCACAAAGAGGGCTCTACTAGCCACCTATGGCACGTGTGCCATAGGTTTGCCACCACGGGCAAAGGGTCTCCTGATTGAGCGGGGGGTTGTACTAGAAGACCTCCGAGGTCCCTTCCAACTTTGTTATTTGGTAGGGGGAGAAAAAAAATCTCACTTTTACTTTAAAACATTTGTTTTAAAGGTTCAAAATAGCAATCCCAGGTTTGAGGCAGCTGTTTATTATTATTTTGGGAATGAAAGAGGGCATTCTGCAACCTAATGAACGGTCTCAGACTTAAAAGCGTGGCGTGTTGAATTTGAAGTCGCTCAAAGTTTTGCACACCACCCAGAGCAAACACGATGGCTTTGTGTTCTCCTGCCAAAAACAGTTTTCTTTAAGAAAGAGCTGGGTGGAGAAAAAGGCAACATTCAAAACGCTGTGCTGGCTTTTTGAGGGTTAAAGCATCTCCGGAATACAGCTGTAGTCTTTGAAGGGGGTGAGTATCAGTGACAGAAGGCTTGAGATCAAAACAGCTTCTTCTCCGGAGTTCATTACAACCCTAATTGCATTATGCAACAATATCTGGAGAGAGTTAATTACAGCACACACCACCCATGATCAGTTGCATGGGGAGAGGCACAAGAATGAAAAATGGCCTGAAAATGTTTCAACCAGCAACGATCAAGCACTTTCAAGCGATCTTTGCTGGTTTAAAATGACTGTTGACCATTTTTAAGAAGCGGATTCCCGAGGCAGTGAGAAACTATACTTTTTATTATTCTGTGCTTCAGAGAATGACAGCAAGAATAACATCTTTTCCTAAGAATATTCAAATTAAGATCTATAGCATAAATCATGTGAGCCCTCCCAACGCCCTACCCAAAGAAATTCTTCTTTCTTGTAAAAAAAAAAATAAAATCTCCTTTCTTTATTATGCACCCTTCATTCCACAAAACTTTCACATAGCCCTAAATTATCATGGAAATTACCGTCGGGAAATAGGGTTACTGAATACTTCGGCTCAACTTTATAAGCAGTGGGCAAGCACAAGCTTCTTCATCTGCTCTCCTTCAAAATAAACCAAGCAACATCTGGCCCCAGAAAAAGGCATGGTGATGAAGATTACATTTTTAAATAGTTCAGACCTCATGGCTTGCTCTTCTATAATGCTTCGGAACACGCTTGTTCAATTTAAGCTCTGACAGTCTATAATACAAGGGAGTGTTGACGTTTCCTAGGAAGTGGGTTATGGTGAATTGAAGGAAGTCAAGGCTTGGCCCACACCACACCCCATTTTATAGCCTTCTACTAAAAGAGGAAGGAAAAGAGGATGTAATAAAAAGCGACAGACTCTGTCTGCGTTCCAAGGTCCTTAAACCAGTTAGCCAATGCAATATTTGAGGGAGTATCCACAGATCGGCAGTAAGTTGAAGCTGCATGTATATGTATGAGAAAGAGAGAGGAGGAAGGAAGGAAGGAAGGAAGGAAGGAAGGAAGGAAGGAAGGAAGGAAGGAAGGAAGGAAGGAAGGAAATGAAAGGTGAAACAGAGAAAAGCACCTGCAATATATAAGGCACAGTATTTGTCAAAAGTCACAACTCAGCCACAAAAACAGGAGCCCTAGAAATTGTAAGCATATATAAGTTGCAGTCTGTATGTCATATGATTGGAAGTGCCAAAGATGGCTTGATTTAAAACCTTTGGGCGGCTTCTTGCAAACGTCAGTAGCAAAGTTTGCATGGCTCAGACCGTGTTTTTCTTGGTTGTCATTTTATTAATATTGCAGAAAAGAGGGACCCAACCAGTCTTCAGGTCTTTTATATTCCATTACCACATAGATTACTAACGCGCATGATTTGGGAGGGGTCTGGGTGGGACTCCACTTGCATGAGTTGTTTGTGAAAATAATAAAAGGCGGGATACATTAAGCAAAATAAAATGTGCAAGGACCTTCCCAATGATGCATCATGCACCACACCTGGCCTCCACATTGTCTATTTTTTAACTCACGATTTCGACACGTCCGTTCACTTGCATAATGAAAGAGAACTGCTGCTGCAGAACCATGCTGCCTTTTAAAGAGGTTTCACTTTGATTGTCACTTTATATAAAATTTTGACTGTTTTCTGAAAACTTTCATTGAATCTATTATTCTTTATGTGAACACTCTCTGACCTCTTTGGCAAGAATACACACACACACACACACACACACACACACACACACACACACACATATTAATATATATTTAATTAGAAAGGTTTGTGACAACACCCAGAGGATTAGATTTGGCCCAAAGCCACTGATATTTTTTTTAAAACACGCAATTAATTCCTTGCTGCAGTTTTGAATTACACACACACACACTTTCTCTCTCTCTTTCTCATACACACTCCTCAAAGCCTGATCTGGTCTACAATTAATTTCCTCCGTTTCTTAAGCTTCAAACCAAAACCTCAAAACCACACTGGAGGTTTGGGAATTTGCAGTAAACAACGTGTGAATCTCCAGCGAAAGATGATGTGACAGCTCCAGCTTTGCCAGGGAAGCCATAAAGTATATATTTGGGATTTTTTTTCTCCCCTTCTAGGATATTGTATATTTCGAACAGAAACCCCAAATGCAGATGAAGTGACATTTGTGTCTTTCCATCTCTGGAGAGTCTTCCAAGTTCCCTTTCGATTCTGAACCGGTTTCTATTTTGAGCAAGTTGGCAGCCGTATCCATTTTCATAAGCTGGGTTAAGAACGGAGTATATGGGTGGGTCAAAACTTTGGCCCACAATCCATGGGATAATTGCAACTGGTATTTTTATTTATTTATTTAGATTTATATACCGCCCTTTCCCGAAGGAATCAGGGCGGTTTACAGGATATTTAAAAGAAAATCAATACAAAAGTTAAAAACAAATTTAAAAAGATTAAATGAAACCCTGAGAAAAAATAAAAACCCAGTTAAAATTAAAAATTAAAAAATTCTCAGCCTGGGCCAGAGAGCTCGAAGAGCCAGGTCTTCAGGTCCCGGCGGAATGAACGGAGGTCGGGGGCAGTCCTAAGCTCCGCGGGCAGCTGGTTCCAAAGGGCAGGCGCGCCCACTGAGAAGGCCCTCCCCCTGGGTGTTACCCGCCGGCAATCTTTAACCGGCGGCACCCTGAGAAGACCCTCCCTGTGGGAGCGCACTGGATGAAGGGAGCTTGATGCCGGCAGCAGGTGTTCCCTCAAATATCCCAGACCCAAGCCATTTAGGGCTTTATAGGTCATCACCAGCACCTTGAATCTCACCCGGAGGGCAACCGGAAGCCAATGCAGCTCGCGAAGTAGAGGTGTTACGTGGGAGTATCGGGAGACCCCCCATCACGACTCGCGCGGCCGCATTCTGCACCAGCTGAAGCCTCTGGGTGGTCCTCAAGGGCAGCCCCATGTAGAGAGCGTTGCAGTAGTCTAAACGGGAGGTCACGAGCGCATGAGTGACTGTGCGTAGGGCATCTCGGTCCAGGTAGGGTCGCAACTGGCGCACCAGTCGAACCTGGGCAAAAGCCCCCCTGGTCACGGCTCCTATATGATCTTCAAAATTTTTGTGGTCTTCTTGCCTGCTCTCAAGTCTCCCTACGCAAGTACCAACTTTCCTGCTGTACAACATGAAAGTACATGATCCGAACCAATTTCAAAGTATCTCTTTCAGGTAACCAAAACTTCACCTTATTCGTTCAGGTTTCGCCTTTGTACATTTCAGCTGCTTTGCTACTATGTCCTTCGGAGCAACTGAAGGAAAGGTCGTTAACAGGTGGTCCTCGACTTACGACTAAAGCCGAGCCCAAAATTTTCACGGCTAAGCAAGACAGTGGTGAAGTGAGTTTTGCTCCGTTTTATGAACTTTCCTGCCAGCGTTGTTAAGTGAATCACTGCAGCTGTGAAGTTAGTAGCACAGCTGTTCAGCGAATCTGGTTTCTGCACTGATTTTGCTCGTCAGAAGGTCACAAAAGGGGACCACATGACCCCGGGACACTGCAACCGTCGTAAATATGAGTCACTTGGCAAGCATCCAAATTTCGATCACGTGACCATGGGGATGCTGCCATGCTCGTGTGAAAAACAGTCATAAACCACTGTTGTCCAGTCTGTCGTAACTTCAAATAGTCAACTAAATGAACGGTTGTAAGCCAAGGACTTGAACTCCCTCCCTCCACAGACTGGCCAAATGATAGGTCCACATGGTCAAATAGTAAATCTTCAGTGAATTAAGACTCAGTGAATTAATAATGATTCCGCCTCTGGTGTATTTTGTGGCTGCTTTCTCTCTTTTCTGTTGATGGTTGATGCTGAAAGGCAGAAGCCGTGTTTGATAACTTCACTGTCAAGTTTAAATCTGGTTCTTGCACCTGCTGTATTTAGTTTGGTCTTCTTTACATGTAAGTTTAGCCCCAGTTTTTCACTGTGCTCCTTCAGTTTATTTTTTTTTATTTTAATTCCATTTATATCCCGCCCTTCTCCGAAGACTCAGGGCGGCTTACAAGCTTAGCAGTAGCCTTCATTCTATGTATATGCCTGCTTATTAGGGCTTTCACACACACCCCAAGCGGCATTATTACAAAGTCAGCTTAATTGCCCCCAACAATCTGGCTCCTCATTTTACCTACCTGGGAAGGATGGAAGGCTGAGTCAACCTTGAGCCTGGTGGGACTCGAACCTGCACTGATTGCAGGCAGCTGGTGTTACTTAAGGAGGCATTAGCCCACTGCTCCACCAAGGCTCCTCATGAGCCTTGTTTATACACATGAACACGGACAGAATGTGTAAAATTCAAGGTGTATTGGCTTCAGAAGCGTGTCTGTGTGAGTTAAATAAATTTGGATTGCTGACAAAGAATTAAAGGGAGACTGATGTAGCTATTTCAAGCTTCTCTGCTCTCATTAGTCAGCCACACCCTTCTGAGATTTGAACCTGGGCTGCTTTGCCTCCCCCCACCCTTTAATTCTTTGTCAGCAATCCAAATTTATTTAATACAAACAATTGTCACAGTTGCGACTGCTGCGGCCCTAGTTTGGGCTGATACAGGAAAAAGATTTCGCCCATATTTGGGTCGACGAGGTGCATACACACACACACACACACACACACACACACAAACACACACCTCCCAGGGGTCTTCAACCTTGGCTTTTTATTGACTTGTGGACTTCAACTCCCAGAATTCCTCAGCCAGCTACGCCGGCTGAGGAATTCTGGGAGTTGAAGTCCACAAGTCATAAAGGGGCCACGTTTGAAGAGCTCTGATGTATCCAAAGGTACGTTTGGAAGATGAAAAGGAAGTTAAGACTTACACTCATGGTGGCGTTAATCTCAGCCACTGTTTCTTCGTCCGTGGGAAACTGATAGATCTGGACCCCGTTGCTGACCAACTCACTCATGATTTTGCTTTTGAATTTATGTAACTCGTTCTTCGCAATGGTGTCAGCCTTGGCTATGATTGGGATGATGTTCACCTGCAAAACAAAGGATGATTGCGCTGCATCAGTTCCTGGGGATGGCAGAAGAAGGAAGGAAAGCTACCCTAATGAGCACATAAAAAATAAAATAAAATACAGGTAGTAATAATAATAATAATAAAGTTGGAAGGGACCTTGGAGGTCATCTAGTCCAACCCCCTGCTAAGGCAGGAAACCCTATACCATTTCAGACAAATGGCTGTCCAGTCTCTTCTTAAAAACTTCCAGTGTTGGAGCATTCACCACTTCTGGAGGCAGGCTGTTCCACTGGTTAATTGTTCTAACTGTCAGGAAATTTCTCCTTAGTTCTAGGTTGCTTCTCTCCTTGACTAGTTTCCATCCATTGCTTCTTGTCCACCTTTCAGGTGCTCTGGAGAACAGCCTGGCTCCCTCTTCTTTGTGGCAGCCCCTGAGATATTGGAACACTGCTATCATGTAACCCCTCACCCTTAGGTAGGTAGATCATGGTCATCTTCAATTTACCACTGTAATTGAGCCCAGAATGATGGCTGTAAGTCATGCCGATCGTTAAATGGGTCATCACGTGACCAACCTGATTTTACCATTTTTAAAAAATACTGGTCATTAAGCGAATCGCCGTGGCTATTAAGCGAATTTATTGTCCTCATTAAGCGAATCCATTGTATTTTGGCTGGTCGCCAGAAGTAAAACATGAGCTTTCGGGAAAACACATTGCAATTCGTGGTCATGTGACCAAAGGACACTGCAAACAACTGTCAATGTGGGTTGACAGCCGAGCAGCCAAAATGCAATCAGCTGGTTGCAACTGGGCTCCTATTTAATTCTTTTTTAATTTTTGTATTCTGTATTTTTATATGTGCCCTGTTCACCGCCCTGAGTCCTTCGGGAGAAGGGTGGTATACAAATATAATAAATACTAAAATACTAAATACTAATACTAGAACTAAGGAGAAATTTCCTGACAGTTAGAACAATTAACCTGCCTCCAGAAGTGGTGAAGGCTCCAACACTGGAAGTTTTTAAGAAAGAGAGTGGACAGCCATTTGTCTGAAATGGTATAGGGTTTCCTGCCTTAGCAGGGGGTTGGACTAGATGACCTCCAAGGTCCCTTCCAACTTCTTCTTCTTCTTCTTCTTCTTCTTCTTCTTCTTCTTCTTCTTCTTCTTCTTCTTCTTCTTCTTATTATTATTATTATTATTATTATTATTATTATTATTATTATTATTATTATTATTATTATCTTTGTGCCCCAATTTTTGTCCCGCTTGCTTTGACTGAACTGAACAACAGAGTGATCCTTTTGTGAATCAAATCTCTCTTCCACTCTTAAGTTACCATCCAAGATACACGCTTCATGTTATTCTGAACTGCTGTCTCCGCTGGAGTGGAAGTAATTAGCGCACAGCTACATTTTAAAAGGGCAAACTTCACGCTAGGAAAATAAACTACCAGTGTAGGATTTATGTCTCTGTATAAATCTGTGGCCGAATTGCACTTGGAGATTGATTCTCATTTTCCGATCTCAAGGAAAAAAATGCCACACAGCTGAAAAACTACAAAAAGGGGCTACCAAATGAAGAGTCTGCGGATTTCTTGCTTTAAAAGAATGTTAGCAAGGGAAAACGTGGTAGCGGGGTTTACTCTTAAAATCATCCATGGCATGAAAAGTTGGTCAGGAGAGATTTCTGTCCCTTTCTTGCTATATTAAAACTTGGGATCGTCACCAAAAGCAATTACGCAATGACTCAGGACTTCTTTCTTTATATATCAAATATCCAAGTTGGAATTTGCTGCCATTGGGTGTGGCAACGACCACTAGTGTTTAGATGTTTTTAGTGAATAAGTGGACAAATTCAGAGAGGATGGTGCTATCAAATGTTGATTGGTTAAACCGACTGATTAAATTTGCACACTGCTCGACTCCCAGTGGCTCTAGATCAGACATGTTAAACTCAAGGCCCGGGGGTCAGATCCGGCCTGCGAAGTGGTTTCATGTGGCCCGCGAAGCCATCCTGGAAACAGTGAGGGAACGGCCCCCACTGCCTTGGCCCTGGCCCAGAGACCCTCCTTCCGCCAGAGACCCCCAGATCTGTCCCACTCCTGCCCAGGCCCCCATAGGCACCCTTGATGCGAACGATGTAGAGCTGGCCACGTCCACCCAGTAGGCCATGCGCACTCTAGCCACGCCCACCCAGTAGGCCATGCCCACCCAGGCCACACCCACCCGGCCCCCTGAGGGCAACCGCAATGCTGATGCGGCCCTCAATGAAATTGAGTTTGACACCCCTGCTCTAGATAGTTCACAAGTAAAAATACAGAAAAGAACCCAATAAAATTATACAATACTAAAAACAAGGAATAGAAAATATCAGCAAAATCAGACAGACCAAAATTCAGGGGAGGGTAGACCCATCGAAGCCAAAGACTTGAGTGAAGTTACTAATTTTAGAGGTCGCATGGTATATTAATTGAAGATTTTGCCTGTGAAAAGGACTTTAGAGTTTGCATGGTATATTAATTCAAGAATTTGTTTGTGACACCTGCCCATCCTGTTTGTGAGCTTCCTTATTACAGCTATCTGATTATTGTATAATTTAAAAAAAAACCGCTGGACTAACTGATTGATTGATATTAGACTTTTAGCCCTATAAGGCTCCTGGTAGATTTTTATGTTCTTAATTTATTTGCGTCAATTACCTACTTAGTTTTATTTATTTATTTTTATTTTTATTCCATTTATATCCCGCCCTTCTCCGAAGACTCAGGGCGGCTTACAAGCTTAGCAGTAGTCTTCATTCTATGTATCTGCCTGCTTATTAGGGCTTTCACACACACCCCAAGCGGCATTATTACAAAGTCAGCTTATTGCCCCCAACAATCTGGGTCCTCATTTTACCTACCTGGGAAGGATGGAAGGCTGAGTCAACCTTGAGCCTGGTGGGATGCGAACCTGCACTAATTGCAGGCAGCTGGTGTTACTTAAGGAGGCATTAGCCCACTGCTCCACCAAGGTTGCACAGTCAACCTGTCAAATTTGGTTGGTGCAATTTACACAACAAAATGAACCAGGATCCTATCGGACACCCTTTAAATTTTTAACACTTTTCGGAACAAAAAGTGTTTTTTTCATTTTTAGCCTAGTCATTTTTCCTAAAAAAATTCCAATACTGGCAGCAAATAAAATAAGATCTGGTAATTTGCATTTCAGAGTATAGATAGTCCTCAACTTAAAACATATCATTTAGTGACTCATCAAAGTTACAATGTCACTGGAAAAAGTGACTTATGACCGTTTTTCACACTTACGACCGTTGTGGCATCTCTGTGGTCACACGATCAAAATTTGGATGATTGTATCTGACTTATATTTATGATAGTTGCAGTGTCCGGCGATCAGGTGATCCCCTTTTTACGACCTTCTGACAAGCAAAGTCAATGGGGAAGCCAGATTCACTTAACCACCGTGTTACTAACGTAACAACTGCAGGGATTCGCTTATTAAAAGTGGCAAGAAAGGTCATAAAATGGGGCAAAACTCACTTAACAAATGTCTCGCTTAGCAACAGAAACTTTGGATTCAACTGTGGTCATAAGTCGACAACTACAGTAGTTGTGCAGAGGACAGCTGCAAATAAAACAAACAGTAGCACAATTTCCTATTTCCTCTCTCTTTAGCATATTTATACAGGAAATATTATATGCCTTATAAACTATTAGCAACTATTTTAAAGGAAGGAGATAAGAATCGCTGTGAAAGTGAATTCCAAGGATTGTTCAACTGCATGAAAGTTTGTGTGCTAAGTTTAAATTTATTTCATAAAGCCTAGGAAATATCTAATCACATCTTGCCTGTGTTTGCACATCGGAAATCAACAAGAAAAATTTCCACTCTTTTTTTTTTTATAACTACTCCAAAAGGGGCCCAGGACACAAACTGAGTTCTTGTGCAAGCTTGTTCAACTAATTACTAAATCCAAATAAGTAACCAAAAAGAAAAAAGGTTTTGGCCAGCTGCTTATCTCATAAAGTAATTTGTAAATATAATCAACGCATACTTGCTGGGAAATTGAAGCCATTACAACTTGGCAGAACATCCCACTGGAGTCTGTGTTGTTTTTCCAAATTAAACATAGGATGTTTTGCCTCACAGAGTCACTTGTTGGAGGTGGGCAGCTATATCAACTGAATGAATAAATAAAATAATATACTGAAATGGCACGATGCACTTTTTAGTTAATACTGAATATGCTGCTAGGGAAGCAATACTGCTTCAATATCAGGTGCTCAGCCTCACCTGGCCTTTTATATATTTCCGAAATTATTTTTTGCAAAATAAATAATATTTTTTTTGCAGCCCAGCTACCAAGGATCATTTTTATTTTAAAGAATACCTTTGGGAACGCAAGCATTTGCAGGGTGGCAAATACACATGTGTCACAATGACACAGCTTAGAATTTGCATCCGGTTCCAGAAAACAAGTGAGAAAGTTTGTGTTATGATGTCGTGTTTTGCCATTTTCCCCCTCCATCATCATGGATTATACTGAATGCTTATCATCTGCATGTGGCTCAAAGAGAGACAGTAAATTGATGTTTTATAACTGGTTAACTCCCAACAACAGTCAATTTGTGAGTCGGAAACTCTGTCCCCAGCAACGTTTGCAGATGTTCTTAAAATTCTACAAGTAGTTATCAGTCAAATTCCAAATGTATTTTGTTGATCATGGTCTCAAGTTCTCGGATGGCCTACCAAGCCAAAGTTGGAGAACTCTGCCTTATAAGATTCTCTAGGGATTTATATAAATTTCACAGTGGGTATCCTGTGTTCTTTGCTGAAGTGGAGGAAAGAATACAAAAGGTGTAAGTGAAGAACAGAGAATATCAATTTCCTTCTGTCTAAATCAGTGGTTCTCAACCTTGGTAACTTTAAAACCTGTGGACTTCAACTCCCAGAATTCCCCAGCTAGCCATGCTGAAGTCCACACATCTTAAAAGAGGCCATGTCTGAAAACTCTAATCTAAACAGAATGCCATTAAACAGTTAGTGAACAGAAGAAAGAAATTAAACAGTACTTAGAAGCCCTTTATATTATATAAACTTGTATTGCTAGAATGTGGCTGATACCTATTTGGAAAAAAACTTTTGCCAAATTTATGAACTTTCTTTCCAAAAACTTTTCCCCTAGAAAAAGTATAAAAAGGCTGTTAAATCTATCTTTCATGACTTTTGAGGCTTTTTTTTAAAGTCCACCACTTCTTTTGGAACCAAATGTTACATGCTGAGAATTCCATAATTTAAATGTTGTGTAAAGAAGTAACTGCTTTTGTGTGCTGTTTGCAAAAAGCTGAGTTGGACATTCAGGAATCTGGGAGGGAAGAAAAATACTTTTTTTGCCCTTTTTATTATCCCATATATCATTTGCCCAGGTTCGCCTGGTGCGCCAGTTGCGAACCTATCTGGACCGAGATGCCCTACGCACAGTCACTCATGTGCTCGTGACCTCCCGTTTGGACTACTGCAACGCTCTCTACATGGGGCTGCCCTTGAGGACCACTCGGAGGCTTCAGCGGGTGCAGAATGCGGCCGCGAGAGTTGTGATGGGGGTCTCCCGATACTCCCATGTAATACCTCTACTCCGTGAGCTGCATTGGCTTCCAGTTGCCCTCCGGGTGAAATTCAAGGTGCTGGTGGTGATGACCTATAAAGCCCTACATGGCTTGGGTCCGGGATATCTGAGGGAACACCTGCTGCCGGCATCAAGTTCCCTTCGCCCAGTGCGCTCCCACAGGGAGGGTCTTCTCAGGGTGCTACCGGTAAGAGATTGCTGGCGGGTAACACCCAGGGATAGGGCCTTCTCAGTGGGGGCGCCTGCCCTTTGGAACCAGCTGCCAGTGGAGCTGAGGACTGCCCCCGACCTCCGTTCATTCCGCCAGGACCTGAAGACCTGGCTCTTCGAGCTCTCTGGCCCAGGCTGAGGATTAATTTTATTTTAACTGGGGTTTTACTGATACAGGGATAAATTTAATTTTTTTTTAAACTTGGTTTTTTAACTTTTGTATTTTGGTTTTTAATTACCCTGTAAACCGCCCTGAGTCCTTCGGGAAAGGGCGGTATATAAATGTAATAAAATAAATAAATAAATAAATAAATAAATAAATAAATTTGGAGAGAAATTTTTAAAAAAGAGGAAGAAGGAATCCAAGATGGATTTTCAGTTCAGAGTGCAGAAGGGATCATAACTTTGAGCCTTAAAACACACAAACAAAATTTCAGAATAGGTCAGACAAAATTGCCCAAATTCAATCCTAGTTAAGACATCGACCTTAGTGCAGGTTCGGTGGAAATGTCTAATAAACAGTCTTGCCCTGTTATCTGGAAAGAGTTTGAACTTGAGGAAATGGACAGGGTCTTCATGACTTCACCTGTTTCTTAGATACACACCTTTCCTGGATAGCTAAGGCTGCCTGGCAGTGGGACATGTGGTTTCTGGCGATGGTTAATTCATCCTTGAGAATTCATCCATGTTGTCCCTTTCCCTCTTAAGAAGGCATTGCTTCACCCCCTCCTCAAAAAAAACCCAACAATCTCAGACTTTGCCTCACCTCCCAAGTTTCATCCTCACATTGGATAAATAAGGATCTTTACCGGGTGGTGGTAAAACAAGAGCTGAGATCTTAAATAAAGATCTTTACCATGTGGTGGTAAAAATAAGAGCCGAGATCTTATCTCATCAAGGTGAACGGTACCTTGCTGTCAAGCTTCTTCATGGTGACCAGGTCAAGGGATTTCAACGAATGCCCAGTTGGGGCAATGAAATATAAGCACGCGTGGATCCTGGTGTCGTGATAATTAAACAGGGACCGCTTGATCTTCAGCTCTTCCTGCAAGTAGGCCTCGAACTGAGCATCTATGTATTCCACAATGGGCTTGTAGCTGAAACAAAAGAATTCATATTCAGTTCAGGAGGAATTAACCTTGTTAACAGCCTCTTTTTTTTTCCAGGTGATCCACCACCATATTATGATTGCGGCATCCAAATCATATCCTTGGCCAGACAAATCTTGGACCCAGGCTTAAATGCAAATTGCATTCTTCTTATATACTTCTCTAATTCCTCCTAGTACAGGGGTAGGCAACCTCGGCTCTTTTATGACTCGTGGACTTCAACTCCCAGAATTCCTGAGCCAGCATGGCTCAGCTTAGAAACCTCTCCCTTTCCCCTCAACATGGCTGGCTCATGAATTCTGGGAGTTGAAGTCCACGAGTCATAAAAGAGCCGAGGTTGCCGACCCCTGACCTAGTACAATCATATGCACTTGAGTTTTATTCTACGGTTGTTAGTTCTCGACTAACAACCACAATTGAGCATAAGATTTCCACTGGTAAGCAACACAGTTAAGTGAGTTTTGTTCCCTTTTACAAACTTCCTTGCAATGGTGGTTAAGTGAATCACGGTTAAGTTAGTAACACGGTTGTTAAGTGAATCTAGCTCCCCCACTGACTTTGCAAAAAAAAGTGATTATGTGACCCCAGGACATTGCAACTGTCGTACATACATGCCGGTTGCCAAGCGTCCAGATTCTGATCATGTGACCACGGGGAACGCTGCAACAGATGTGTGAAAACCGCTCGCGTCACTTTTTCAGTGCCGTTGTAACTTCAAGCGGTCACTAAACGAGTGCTCGTTAAGTTGAGGACCTCCTGTACAGCAAATTCTCAGGTATACCGGAAGTCAAGGTGAACTGGAGCCAAATAAAAATCAACGGACATCAAGGAGGGCTGGACTGAGGCCTTTTATGGCGATGTAAAGATTCCAAACCGATGGTGCGTTTGACCCTGCCCTCGGGCCCAGCTTGGTCATCTCCCACATTTAGCATTGTGCTGCTCCTGAACAACTTTTAACAGAGTTTGTGAGCATGTCTGTATACTAAGGGGGTTTGTGTGAGAGCTGTTCTTTCTCAGAAACAGCTGGTTCTTCAACTGAGGATGAACTCCTAACGAGCTGCAGGGTGCTCTGATTCCATGTCTGTTTATCAGGGCATCTCATTGGAATTTGAACCGAGAAAAAAGAATTGCCAGCATCTTTTGACAGCTGTTCCATATCTCCCCTGTGCTAGCATTAAGCCAGGAAGAAGCATTTTACACTGAGGGCTTATAGTGAGCTCCAAGTTTAAAGATAAGGAAGGTTTTACAGAATAGAGCCGGAGTGATAACAGAAGCTGATGCAGCACAAAACAGGCTTGTGGCAGGCTTGTTGTTCCTTTAGCCATGTTCAAATCTGAATAAACAACGATTTCTGATACTGCCCTATGCAGAGTCCAAAGTCAGATCTTCCATAGCCCCCATCACCTCATTGACTTGAAAGAAACCCTGAAATGGTCTAGGGTTTCCTGCCTGAGCAGGGGGTTGGACTAGATGACCTCCAAGGTCCCTTCAAACTTATTATAAAACTTTTATTCATAAAACATGAAAATCAGTCAACTGAACACTCAAATTGACTGGCGCTAATGGTTGACACGGGCTGCTGCCAGCATCCTAGGTATCAACCAGGTATTTCCTTAAAATGTAAGATGTTCCGAGTAGCGCAGTTTTTTGTAGCTTTGCTGGAGTTATTGCAGGAAGCTGCAATTTCTTGATGTGTTTTGCAAAGTTTTTGGACATATTTCCCAGTGTCCTGATGACAATGGGTATCACTGTTACACGTTTCACCCATAATCACGCAGTTTCTATGGCCAGGTCACGGTATTTCGTAATTTTTTCCAGTTCTTTTTCTTCGACTCTGGCATCTCCTGGTACAGTGATATCAATACAGGTAGTATTTGCTCACCCCTGTGAAAAAGATTCTAGCACCATTAGGGTAATCCTGGCAGAGGGATACTATCAACATCACGTAAAGTGTTATTACTGCCTTATACTGCACTGGTAAGGTCACCCTTGGAATATACTGCATCCAGTTTGGGCCACCACAAAAGGAAAAAAAAAGATGTTGAGACACTAGAAAAGAGCGTAGAGGAGAGCAACAAAGATGATAAGGGGGGTCTGGAGGTCAAACGGTAGGATGAACGGTTGCGGGAACTGCGAATGTCTAGTCTAGGGAGGAGAAGGACTAGGGGTGACTTGATAGCAGTCGTCCAGTGTTGGAGGGGCTGTCACAGAGACGAGTCAACCTAGTCTCCAGAGCACCCGAGGGTAATGGATGTACGCTCAACAAAGAGAGAAATCAACCTCAAATTAAGGAGAAATTTCTTAACAGTGAGAACAATTAGCCAGTGGAGCGGCTTGCTTTCAGAAATTGTGGGTGCTCCGTCACTAGAGGTTTTTAAGAAGAGATTGGACAGCCACTTGTCTGGAATGGTACAGGCTCTCCTGCTTGAGCAAGGAGTTGTAACAGAAGAGAGGTGCCCAACCCTTGGGGCACCAGGAATGGTTCCGCAGACCGGAGGGTCCGTGATTTTGGGTGATGCCTGCTTCTTGCGGATGGGGCTTTGCTTGTTTGTATGGACCGGTTGCTGGCATGCCGCAGCCCGGTGCTGGTCCATGGACTGGGGGTTGGGGACCCCCTGTACCAGAAGACCACCAATGTCCCTTCCAGCTCTGTATTCTGTATCCTGTAGTTGAAGCAAGGGGAGGCCAAATTCATCCTTCACATAGAATTCTACCTATTCCTCTTTGTCTGTATAGGGGTAGGCAACCTTGGCTCTTTTATGACTCGTGTACTTCAACTCCCAGAATTCCTGAGCCAGCATGGCTCAGCTTGGAAACTCCTTTTCCCCTCAGCATGGCTGGCTCAGGAATTCTGGGAGTTGAAGTCCACGAGTCATAAAAGAGCCAAGCAATCCTCCGTACAGTGGATAATTCACTTCTAGATTCCATAGCAGAAAATTGAGCAGAAGCTCAATTTTTGCCATGCCAGCAGGGGGGAATTCTGGGAGTTGAAGTCCCTGCATCTTTAAATTGCTAATGTTGAGAAACATCGTTCGAGAAGATTACTATAACAAGCATCTTCTACAGCACCAGTGTGTGAATATCCGTAACGTTATAAAAAGGACTATACTGTGATTTTGCACTCCACTTTTGTAATATATATATAATGCAAATTTATAAAATAATTCGTGTTTATTTGCAAATACCATTTGTTCAATTGTCTATGGGTTTTATTAATCCTGGGAAAAGACAAGGAGTAAACTTTATGATACTTAAACTCCAACTGAATCGTGGAAAATCTGTTTTTGGCTTCTGATATTAAATATCAGAATCTTTTGGCTTCTGAAACACCACCAGACTTATTTATTATACTCTGGAACTTGTCCAGAGATAAAACAACCAGACATTCTTCCCTTCGAGAGAACTGAACAGATGCTCAAGAAAGTAAATTTCACACACAAAACAGAAATGTAACGGAACGTGCTTTGACGCATTTCCACAAAGCGGTGACATAGAACATAGAATAGTCGGAAGGGACCTTGGAGGTCATCTAGCCCAACTCCCTGCATCAGCAGAAGAGTCTTTCAGACAAGTGGCTGTCCAGTCTCTTCTTAAAGACCTCCAGTGATGGAGCGCCCGCAATTTCTGAAGGCAAGTTGTTTCACTGGTTGATTGTCCTCACTGTTAGGAAGTTTCTCCTTAGTTCAAGTTGCTTCTTTCCTTAATTAAGTTTCCATCCATGGTTTCTTGTCTTGCCTTCTGGTGCTTTGGTAGTTTGCCCCCCTCATCCTTGTGACAGCCCCTCAAATACTGGAATATTGCTGCCTTATCTCCCCTACTCCTTCTTTTCACTAGACTAGACATATCCAATTCCTACAAACCTCTTCAAAAATCTCAGTTTCCAGCCCCCTAATTATCTTTATTGCTCCTTTCTGCACTCTTTCCAGAATCTCAGAGTCTGACAGAGCAGGGCTTTTCAACCTTTTCACCCATTGTACCACTTTTAGGATATGGCTACATCCGAGTACCACCAGTCGCCTAGCAAGGTGTCAAAAACTTGATGACCAAAAAAAAAAAAAAAACCCAAAGGAAAAAAGCGATGAAGTACAGGTAGTCCTCGACTTACAACAGTTCGCTTAGCGACTGTTCGAAGTTACCATGGCACTGAAAAAAGTGCCCCCCAAGCCACAGACGAGCAAGACACCTGGCGGCGCTCTTCCTCCTGTCCGAGGTATTCATTCTTGTGAGCATTTCTGTTGAGGATTGGCAGCGGGGGTGGGGTGGGGTTTGGTTTTTATTTCCCCCCCCTCTGCTGGGTGGTAGCAGCAGGTTTTGGTCACTTCACATGACCCTGGGACACTGTGACCGTCATAAATATATATATCAGTTGCCAAGCATCTGAATGTAAATCACAAGACCCTGGAGATGCTGCAAGATTCCAGCTGATCGGCGCTTCTTCTGGGCTCAGCAGAAGCGCCAGGATCAGCACCGAGCTCCAGCTGGAGCCTGGCGCTGATCCTGGCGCTTCCGCTGAGCCCTGACAGCCCTGAAGAAGTGCTGATCCTGGTGCTTCCACTAAGCCCTGACAGCCCTGCAGTTCCAGCCGTCTCTCGCTCAGGCTTGTGTGGTGCTGCCACTGGTTCAGCTCATTCCCCTCCCCCGCTACCACTTTACTAGGATGGTCACGTACCACCTGCCAGGTGCCAATGTACCACAGATGGTATCTGTACCACTGGTTGAAAAGTCCTGTGATAAGAGTGTCTGATCATAGGCATAGATGGTTCTTGTCGAAACAAGTAGGCAACTAGACAACAGACAACAGCATCAGGAGATACCATGTGAATCCAGGATCCAATGAAATCCAGTGTTTATTGTATTTCTGATCCAGTATCCAATGTAATAATAATAAAAAAGCTCACTTGCTCATATAGTATTCCTTATTCCAATATAGGTGTATTGGAGAAACATAGGAAGTTGATGGCAGAAAAAGAAAGAATGTCAAATTTCACACAGAAATGAAACTATAAAGGTAGGATGTGCTAGGAGTCACCCATGCTGTTTTATACACACACACATACACACAGAGGGAGACTTGTACCCATTAGTTTCCCATTCTATGTTTCCACAGTCTTAAAATGACATATCTTGAATTTCTTTCTTTCTTTCTTTTTTCAAACCACACATTCCACAAATTCCTTGTGAAAGACTTTATTCCCTATTTAGGAAAATTCAAGACAAAATTGTTAAAATAGCCCAGCTGTTAGCTAAAATCAACTCACCCACCCAAAGTTTTAGGTAGTCTACAAACTTTCAAATCAATTCTGAAACCAAATCCAGTATTCACGGTTTTCCCACAGTGTGTTTGTGTGGAAATAATCTTTTTCTTTACACCAGAATAGTCTAGTATAAAGCCAAGCAAAGTAACAGATTTCAAACTGTGGGTCACTGCACACACAAAAACTTTTTTTTTTACAAAGGGTTTTGGCTCACCATATATGGAGTGGAGCTTTCTTGTCTAGCTGAATAACTACTGCACTGCAAATCTTATTCACTTTGCACTGAATATAATCTACACTTGTCCCCTTCATCAGAGACGACACAAATCCCAACCTTCCTTTGGCAACCCACAAACCTCACTAATTTGAGACTTATGACCAGTTGCTTAGTGACTGTTCAAAGTTACAAGACATCCCCCAAAAGACAACTTAAGTTACTACCCTTGGTTGAAATGGGTATTTTATTTATTTATGCCTGAAATAAACCTAAATTGTGTCACTTCGGTCCAAATAAATCTAGTTTTGCAACAACCCATTAGTCACTGAGATCTGACTTTAACTGTGGTCAAGTTCAGAGTAAGGGCTGTGTCTTACGGTAGGTAGGTCTTAGATGTTGTGCTCTCTATATAGGGAGGCCTCAACTTACGACAATTCATTCTGTGACCGTTCAGAGTTACAACGCCACTGAAAAATGTGACTGACCATTTTTCACACCTACGACCCTTGCAGCATCCCCATAGTCAGGTGATCAAAATTCGGGCGCTTGGCAAATGATTCATATTTACAATGGTTGCAACATTCTGGGGTCACCGATCCCCTTTTGCGGCCTTCTGACAATGGGGGAAGCCAGTTTCACTTAACAACCGTGTGTCTAACTGAACAACTGTAGCGATTCGGTTAACAATGTTGGCAGGAAAAATGGGCATTTTCATTTAAGAACTGTCTCGCTTAGCAAGAAAAATTTGGGGCTTAATTGTGTTGGTTGTAAGTCAAGGACTACCTGTAATGAACTTTCCTGCTACCTACCCCTCCCCCACAAAAAATAGGAAACCACAATATGTATCACATCCAAAGAGAGACGCAGCCTTATTGCCTTCTAGAATTAACACAATTAGCTGATATACCTTCTTGAAAAACTGAAGGTTTTTCTATAAAGCATTCAATCATCATCTCTGATTAGCAGCTGTTTGGAACCACCACCACCCTTTTTTAAAAAAAAAGAAAAAAAGAAAAAAGAAAAACAACTACGATAGGAGATTAACTGTGTTTGCCAGACTTGGCTAACGATCATTCGTAACAAGGCTTCAATTGTGACAAGGCATATTGGGATAACAGCTTGCCTGTTTCTATCACCTTCAGAGGGTGCCTTTTTAACAAAGAAGATCTTGACAGATGAAGGAAAGCGTGCTGCCAATTAAATCAGATGCAAAGTAGACAATAAATGGTAAGGTATTTCCCCTTTTAAACAACTGATCTCTCTCTCTCCTTCTTTCTGTCTGTCTGTCCTTTCTCTGGGCATGAAAACCTCTATACCAGGGGTAGGTAACCTTGGCTCTTTTATGACTCGTGGACTTCAACTCCCAGAATTCCTGAGCCAGCATGGCTCAGCTTAGAAACCTCTCCCTTTCCCCTCAACATGGCTGGCTCAGGAATTCTGGGAGTTGAAGTCCACGAGTCATAAAAGAGCCAAGGTTGCCAACCCCTGGCCTAGGCCTAGGCCGCTTTATGACTCATGGACTTCAACTCCCAGAATTCCTGAGCCAGCCACGCTGAGGGGAAAGGGAGAGTTCCCAAGCTGAGCCATGCTGGCTCATGAATTCTGGGAGTTGAAGTCCACGAGTCATAAAAGAGCCAAGGTTGCCAACCCCTGGCCTAGGCCTAGGCCGCTTTATGACTCGTGGACTTCAACTTCCAGAATTCCTGAGCCAGCCATGCTGAGGGGAAAGGGAGAGTTTCCAAGCTGAGCTCTGCTGGCTCAGGAATTCTGGGAGTTGAAGTCCACGAGTCATAAAAGAGCCAAGGTTGCCTACCCCTGCTCTATACTGTTTCCCAAGATTTCTTCCAGCAGCCAGGGACTCTCCCTTGGTGTCCCAAGTTTGATGCATTTATTAAAATTTCCAACCCTGAGAATGGAAAAGAGCATTTTTTTAATCAGTTATCGATCTCCAAAGCAAAATGAAGGACTTCCCCAAACTCAAGAACTCTTAAAAGAGGCCAGTTTAGTAGAAAGAGATAAACAGATAAAGAAATTGAAAAACGTCAACGAGGTTTGAGAGACAGCACTTTTACTTGCTTTCAAGGTGGACCTTTAGGAAAAAATAGTTACAGGTAGTCCTTGAGTTAACTTAACAATTGCAGTGATTCACTTAATAACTGCGGCAAGGAAGGTCATGGCTGCACTGGAGCCACACAAAGCTGCATTTGTGTCTTTGAACACTCTGCGAAAGCAGAGGAAGCCTCAGTGCACAGTTGTCTATGAGAATTTTTTTTCCCCCATGGAAAGCCGAAACGTTAAAAGTACCACAGCAGCTCTCCTAACAATGTCACACCAAATGACTTGCAATGTCACTTTGCAAGTAAATTGTGTAAAAACTGATGAATCCTGGAAACTGAGACAGTTTTTTTTTTTACCAGATTATTCAGTGGACAAATTGTCTTACTTATCGTGATGAATCTCTGAATACGGCCTCCCAGAAACCAGGCGGTCCTTGACTTACAACGGTCCATTCAGTGACCATTCAAAGTTATGAAAAAAAGTGACACGAGCGTTTCTCAATCTTACAACCATTGTAGCATCCCCATGGTCACGTGATCAAAATCCAAACACTTTGCAACTGACTGACTCGCATTTATGACGGTTGCAGTGTCCGGGGTTTGTTTGTGTGTGGTGTGTGGTGTGTGGTGTGTGTGTGTGTGTGTGTGTGTGTGTGATGTGATCCCTTTTCGACCTTCTGACAAGCAAAATCAATGGGGAAAGCCCAATTCACTTTACAGCTATCTGATTAACTTAACAACCGCAGCAACTCACTTAACAACGGTGGCAAGAAAAGTCGTAAAATGGAACAAAACTCACTTAACAAACAACTCACTTAGCAACAGAAACTTTGGGCTCAATGGTGGTTGTAAGTTGAGGACTACTTATACAGGTAGGAGGGAAAAAATGCTGTCTTTTTTTTCTTTTTCTATTCAGTTAAATAGACTGAAAGCACAAACTCGGCCCTTTTATGACTCATGGACTTCAACTCCCAGAATTCCTCAGACAATGTGCTTGGCTGAAGAATTCTGGGAGTTGAAATCCATGAGTCATAAAAGGGCCGAGTTTGAAGACCCCTAAGGTATCTGAATGAATATATATAAAAAAAGAATAAAGTCACAAGAGTAAAAAATAATAATAATAATGGAGGAAAGGGCTTCTTTAAATCAGTTTACAATGGGGATACTGTAAAGCAGGGGTCTTCAAACTTGGCAACTTTAAGACTTGTGGACTTCAATTCCCAGCTGGCTGAGGAATTCTAGGAGTTGAAGTCCACAAGTCTTAAAGTTGCCAAGTTTGAAGACCCCTGCCGTAAAGAAAAGCAAACAAAAGTTAAACAAAAGAACCAGGAAAATTCTCTGGTTCTCTTTCCCATCTCTGTTAGGTGGAGAATTGCTTGTTTGAAAATAAGGGTTTCCTGTAGCCTGCAGATTAGAGACCAATCAATGGATATTTTTTCCCCCCATCAAGATCTCTAACTTCTCCCATTTCCAGAATATTTTGCATGGGGAAATTTTTACATCAAAATCACAAAACTGCCTCTCACTTATTTTGGCCATGACACGTTATGTGTGTGTGTGTGGGGGGGAGAACTTCAATGGAGAAAGCAATTATGCTGGGAAGAGTTTTGAGATAAAAGCTCGAATCATCAAAGTCGAGCCCCATTTCCATCTGTCCTGTTTGCCATCGTTCACTCCCTGGAGCACAGGTCTGCAACCCGCGGCTCCGGAGCCGCATGCGGCTCTTTCAGCCGTCTCCTGCAGCTCCTAGTCCTCTGCCATGTGCAGTCCAAAAAAAAAAAAAAAAGTGGGACTAAAAATGTTCAACCAATCAATTCAAATATGCAGGGTAGGTGCATATCTCGCCTTGGCTCCACTCTTCAGTCAAACCCTGTTCTGCGCATGCGCACACATTTTTTTGCGGCTCCCAGATTTTCATTTTGTGAGGGAACCGGTTCTGAGTGGCTCTTTCACTGTTTCAGTTTGCTGACCCCTGCCCTAGAGACAAAAATGGACAATGTGAAATTTGAGCGGGCCCCAAACAAGGAGTATATATAGGAGGTGGTGACCCTTTGAGAGCTGTATGCAACGAAATTTCATTTTGATGTATGCCGATTGGTGTACATTCAAAGTGACAATAAAGTTATCATCACCAGCCAGAGCATAGAAAAACTCAAAGAAGTGGTGGAAGATCAGAAGATGTGGAGACCTGGCCCACAGAATCACCAAGATTTGGACATGACTGAATGGATAACATCACCATTGCCATCATCAAATTTCACATTACCTGTCATCCTTATTGATCTGATCTCCAAATCCCACCGTATCGACAATTGTCAGCTTGAGGCGGACATTGCTCTCCTGAAGTTCGTAACTCCTTGCTTTCAACCGTACACCAGGTTCCTTATGGGTGGCGGGGTCACTTTCGAACTTTGTGTTGAATAGTGTGTCCATGAGGGTTGATTTGCCAATGCCAGTTTCCCCTGGGAAAAAAAGACATCTGAATTAGGACATTCCCAACCCCCATGTTTCTGCTTCATCTAAAGAACAGGATGTTCTCTCTAAGAATAGCAATAGCACTTTGACTTTATAGTGCTTTTACAGCCCTCTCTAAGTGGTTACAGTATATTGACCCCCAACAATCTGGGTCCTCCATTTTACCAACCTCAGAAGGATGGAAGGCGAGTCAACCTTGAACCAATGAGAATCGAACTGCTGCCAGTGGGCAGAGTTTGCCTGCAATACTGCATTCTGATCACTGCACCACCACGGATATTAAATAAACAAGAATGCTAAATACTAAAGTCACAAATGCTTTTACGGTGCATGCCATCCAAAGTCACTTTGAAACGAGATGGGTGGCAAATAAATTTAATAAATAAGATAAAACGATACCGCTAGCACAGGGGTGTCAGGCTCAATTTCATTAAGGGCCGCATCAGCATTACAGTTGCCCTCAGGGGGCCGGGTGGGTGTGGCCTGGGTGGGCATGGCCTACTGGGTAGGCATGGCTAAAGTGCATATGGCCTACTGGGTGGTGTGGCCAGTTCTACATCGTTCGCATCAAGGGTGCCTATGGGGGCCTGGGCAGGAGTGGGAGAAATCTGAGGGTCTCTGGCAGAAGGAGGGTCTCTGGGCCAGGGCCAAGGCAGTGGGGGCAGTTCCCTCACTGTTTCCAGGATGGCTTCGCGGGCCGCATGAAACCACTTCATGGGCTGGATCTGGCCCCCGGGCCTTGTGTTTGACATGTCTGCTCTAGCAGCATAAAACATCAACATCAGCCTATCCCAGGTCTTTAAGAAAGACTCAACAGGGTGGATAAAAATGCCGAATTACCAGTCTGAAAATCTGGCTGACTGTGCAACAAATCAATAATAAATATGAGAAAACAGTGCTTAGGGACTTAAGTTTACAGTCTTCTATGTTAATTTAACATACTTTATTCAGTTAATTAATTCTCAGCGCAAACCTAGTGTCATCATCCAGCTCGAGGATCCAAATAAAAGCCCAGGTTCGTTTCGGTTCCGAAAAATCTTTTTTTTAATTGAATACACAGAATGGTAATGTCAAAGCAAAACTAACTTTGAGATCCCCAGACACCAGTTCATAGAATTAAACAATAATTTCTCTGGCCCAGCCCCCACTCTCTCACGTAGTCCATGTAAATAATTTCACTTTGTTATGGGAACCGTCTGCTTCTCCTCCACATCTCCTGCAGTGTCCTTGGAAAGGTTTCAGGCTCTCACGGTCTTCAGTGGAATCGTAGAGGTTTCATTTCTTCATCTTAACCATTTCTAAAGCAACACCTCCCCCCCCTTATTATAATGGCAAGTTGAAACGAAGAGGCACGTAGCTGCCAAAGTTTGATCCTTGACATTTAGTTTGCCTCCAAAGTGAATATTTAATTTGTTAAGCACGGATCAACATCAACGAGACTTAATCCTCACATAGATAACAGGTTTAATGACTGTTTGAAATTAAGAAGGCTCTTTGAAAAAGTGATTTCCATCCAGTCATCGCACTTATGATTGTTGCAGCGTTCCCCCAGCCATGTGAGCAAAATGTGGACGCTTGGCATGTTTTTACAATGGTTGCAGCATCTCAGGGTCATGTGATCGCCTTCTGCAAACCTCCCAGTCGGCTTCTGACAAGCAAGACAATGGGGGAAGCCAGATTCACTTAAGTAAGTGCTGTGTAGTTCATCTTAACAATGTCACTACAGGTAGTGCTTGACTTACAACCATTCTTATAGTGGCCAAAGTTACAACTGATCCGAAAAAAGCAACTTATAACCTATCCTAGCACTTATGACCACAGCAGCATCCCTATGGTCGTTTGATCAAAATTCAGGTGCTTGGCACCCAGCATGCGTTTACAAGGGCTGCAGCAACTCAAGTTTCATGTGAACACCCTTTTGCGACCTTTCCAGTTGGCTTCTGACTAGCAAAATCAACAGGGAAGCTCAAATCACCTAATGTTTGCCTGATTCACTTAACAACTTCAGTGATTTCTTTAAAAATGTGGCAGAAAAGGCAATAAAATAGGGTGTGACCCACTTAACTGCCTTACTTAACAATGGAAATTCTAATCACAATTATGATCATAAGTCATAACTGTAATCCACTTAAAACAGTGTAAAAAAGGGTAAAAAAATTGGACGTGATTCATTTAACAGCCCACCTTGCTTAGCAACCAACATTCTGGTCCCAATTGTGTTTGTAAGTCGAGAACTACCTTCGGTATGTGAATATATTTGGCAATGCATAGCATTTCGACTAACAAGTTAAATTACAGACAGAAGTTACAGCCAAACATAATTGCTCAAAATTTGTTCTTTACTAGCATGAAAGCATAACAGAAGAGACAAAAACTACAATTTTGGGAAGGAACAGACAAGAAATCTGATAGGAACAGACATTTAATCTAAATTAACTGCATTTCTTGTTGCAAAGCACATGATTAGAAAGCAAACGTTTTCTTGCTGGATCATTTCCATGTAAACACATTTAACTCAAATTGAAAGTCGTTGTAGAGTACAATGATAGTTTTTACACTTGTGATGTTAAGAGTGCATTTAAAAAAAAACACCCAGTAGTTTTGTACTTTGGTTCAGAATACTTCTCCAGATTGTACAATTGGAAGATAAGGGTTAGTATTCCCAATTTCCTTGCAATAAGGTGCCAATCCAGATGAGAAGAGAGAAAAAGTAACAATTTGCATGCATCTTGGGGAGCAGGAATTGGTTTTGTTGCTTATTCATGAAGGGTCATCAATATTTAGTGCACAATGGGATTAAATAAAACGGTCAAATTAGAAGGAACAGCTCCTAGTTTCTAGTTTTCCATTTTGTCTCTAGCAAAGAAAGACATAGGTACCGTCTCCCCGAAAGTAAGGCTTACCCAGAAAATAAGCCCTAGCTTGATTTTGGGGGGTGGGCCTCATATAAGCCCTACCCCAAAAATAAGCCCTAGTTTGGGGGCGAGGCACACACTTAAAAATCAAGTGGGGGCGTGGGGGGGGTGGATCTGCCCCACGCACCCACTTCCCTTGCAGCCAGGCTTCTCCTAGCCCACTTCTTCTTCTGAGGCCTCTTCTGCAGCCAGGCCTGCATTTCTCAGTCAGGCCTGCATTTCTGGAAAGGCCACTGCAGCCGAGAACCAATAGCTCGGTCCATAGCTGCCTAGGCCAGGGGTAGGCAACCTTGGCTCTTTTATGACTCTTGGACTTCAACTCCCAGAATTCCTGAGCCAGCATGGCTAAGCATGGAAACCTCTCCCTTTCCCCTCAGCACGGCTGGCTCAGGAATTCTGGGAGTTGAAGTCCGTGAGTCATAAAAAGAGTCAAGGTTGCCTACCCCTGGCCCTAGGCCACGGGTAGGCAACCTCGGCTCTTTTATAACTCAGGGACTTCAAGTCCCAGAATTCCTGAGTCAGCTATGCTGACTCTGGAATTCTGGGAGTTGAAGTCCGCGAGTCATAAAAAGAGCCGAGGTTGCCTACCCCTGCCCTAGGCCTTCCGAAAAGGCCTGACTGAGAAGTGCAGGTCGGAATACAGCTGCAGAATAACGCTGCTCCTTTGGCTGCAGAAGAAGTGGACTGGCTGGGCAGGGCTGTCGGTGCAGGAGGGGAGTAAAACACACACACACACACACACACACACACACACCGAAAATAAGACCTGGTGCCTCTTTTGGAGGCAAAAAAAAGACCAGGTCTTATTTTCGGGGAAAGGTGGGGTAGTCCTCGACTTATAACTATTCATTTAGTTACCATTCAAAGTTACAATAGCACTAAAAAAAGTGACCTCTGATCCTTTTTCACACTTACGACCGTTGTAGCATCCCCATGGTCACGTGATCAAAATTCGGACACTTGGCAACTGGTCCAGGTTGACAATTGCAGCGTCCAGGGGGCGTCACGTGGTCCCCTTTTGCGACCTTCTGACAAGCAAAGTCAATGGGGAAGCCGGATTCACTTAACAATCCTGTTACTAACTTACAAACCGATTCGCTTAACCACTGCGGCAAGAAAGGTCGTAAAATGGAACAAAACTCACTCAACAACTGTTTTGCTTAGCAACAGAAATTTTGGGCTCAATTGTGATCACAGTTCAAGGACTACCTGTATTTATTCCTTCAACCATTTCCAGTTACCTCTTTAATTTCATTCTCCTCCCCCACTTTCCATTCCAAACCTATGTTCAGCTACTAAGAAAAAAATAGTTTAAAATGACAGATTTTATTTTTTAGAAAATCATGACTGCAGAATGATAGAACAGGTAAATGCAATTTGCACGTTGGTCCGACATTCCAAAATACATCTTGACTTTGCATAAGGAGATTCTCATTTTTTGAAGAAGGAAATCAGCTGCTATTTTCATCAAACAGAACCAACAACAACAATCATATCAATTGAGGAGCAATGGGGATGCATTCTTAATCACCTGAACTTATGGTTTTTATGGGGAAAACATTTTTAAAAAAACATTCTTAAAACTGTAGAATTCAGATTGTGGATATGTCCCATATTATCTTTATACTCTTTCGGTTTTGGTCTGCAACAGAGATCAAACAAACATGCAAATTGCTTTCTCTTATAAAGCTAAACTGCCTCCTGTTTTATTCAATAAGGAATTAATATTTCGGGTTTAGCAGACCTTACAAAGCCTTCCTATTCCCTCTGACCCACAATTTGGCTTCCCGTGACAACTAACTAAATACCTTTAGAAAATCCACCAACAGCACAAGAGAACAGTACTTTATATTTTAATGCAGTAAAATTCTATTCATGTTTGCTAACAATGTAGTTCTCAGTATGTCCCCCACCATATTCAATGAGTTTTAAGTTGGAATAGAGATGGCAGAATCTGTTAAATTTGCATTTGCCTTTTTCATTTTTTCTAACCTGAAGGCTGTCATCATCCCATATCCATCGGCAATTTTCTAAGAAATTTTCCTATGAAACATTTCTGAAATATGCACATTTTCCTAACCCATATACCGGTACCTCCTGAATTTAAAACTTTAGAAAAATACAAATATTAGCACATAGAAATGTGTTTTATTTTGCCTGTAGACCTAGGAAATGCAAACTAGCACATTAGAACATGCATCAATTTTTTTACCTAATTATGTTTAGAACTCAGACTGATCAGTCTAGTAGTTCAAATGGGCAGGAGATGTTTAGGTTGACAGATATTTCTGAACTGCAGCCTGAGTAATTGCCATACTATGGATGTATGTTCCCAATCCCTCACAGAGCAGTTTGAAATTGACCACAAACTGAAAGTCAGTTGGTCTAGTGGTGAAGGCGCTGGCTTAGAAACCAGGATACTGTCAGTTTTAGTCCCGCCATAGCATGAAAGTAAGCTGGGTGACTTTAGGACAATCACCCGGAGACGGTGAGTTCTAGTTCTGCCATAGGCATGAAAGTGAGCTGGGTAACTTTGGGCCAATCACCAGGAGACTGTGATTTCTAGTCCTGCCTTAGGCATGAAAGCCGGCTGGGTGACTTTGTGCCAATCACCAGGAGACTGTGACTTCTAGTCCCACCTTAGGCATAAAAGTGAGCTGGGTAACTTTGGGCCAATCACCAGGAGACTGTGACTTAGGCATGAAAGCTAACTCGGGGCTTTGGGCCAGTCACTCTCTCTAAGTTCAACCCGCCTCACAGGGACATTGTGTGGGGAAAATAGGAGGCGGAAGAAGTATTATATATGCTTGTCGCCTGGAATTACGTATAAAATAATAATGGCAAGATAAAAAAATATCTAATAAAGTATTTTCACTCGTGCCCATTCCAGAATCCAGAGAACCCAACGACCCAATAAGTGCACATGTCCTCCCCCAACTGATAAATAAGAATATACAAAGAGTATTGTCTTGTTTCCCATTTCCTGAGCTCCCATGGGTCATGAATCAGTTTATCTGCCCGCCCAACTGTGTGTGGATCAGGGCAGCATGCAACAGAAAAACCCTAACAAAGAACAACAAAAAACACATATTGTACACGAAGCAACTTCATACAACCCTGAACAATCAAAATAATCGAGGTAGGCATAAAACCTCCCAAATTATTTGCTGGGTTGAATCCTGAGGAATTTCACACAATAGGGGTTGAAAGTTAGACCGCTATCCTTCATCAACACAGGCTGAAGCTGATTCTGGAGAAACAAAGGGGACAATCATTGTATGTCTCCCATTCCCACAACCCCATCTCAGCACACCATCTCAAGTCCCTCCACGGGCTACCAACAAACACAATTAGTCCCTTCTCTGTACCACATCCAGGTCTGAAATCTGAGCGAAAAGTTATAAATAATCTGGGGCACTTTTGCCAAAAAAAGAAAAAGAAAAAAAAAGAAAGTAACTCCCAATTTTCAGCAAAAACATCATACAAGGTTTGTGACACCTCTGCAGTATTCATTAAGTGAACACAATGGTTGTTATGTGAATAGTGCAGTTGTTAAGTGAATCAATGTATTCCTTATGGCTTTCTTTTTTGTCCTGAAACCAGCCCCAAATATTGGAAACTGGGGAAAAATTGCATTGAGGCTGAGGAACAGGAATGGCAGAGGAAAACAGGCAACTAATTTTTGTCAGCTTGACTTTAGAGATCATTACATCCAGAAGTTTCCTGGCGTGCCTTAAATATCCCTAAGCCCAATGCTGCTAGGCATTTGGAGAAAAAAAAGGAATTTGACAGTGAAATCTATCTCCACAGGCTTAAATGTTTTAAAGTGCACAAGGCTTCAGTCAATGTTGTCTCTTTCTAAAGAAATAAACGAAGTTTTACTGTAAAAACAAATCAGATATCAGCTAAAGGGACAGAAATGGGAATAGCTCATCTCTGTCAAATAAAGGGCAGAGATCAACAATTTCATTCTTGTGCACACAAAAAATGGTTTTTCAGGAATGCAAGGTCTCAAGACATTTATTAGTCACACAAAGGAGTTAGAAGACTAAACTTCGAAAGAGAGAGAGAGAGAGAGAGAGAGAGAGAGAGAGAGAGAGAGAGAGAGAGAGAGAGAGAAAGAAAGAAAGAAAGAAAGAAAGAAAGAAAGAAAGAAAGAAAGAAAGAAAGAAAGAAAGAAAGAAAGAAAGAAAATTAACGTTGAGGGGAGGAAACAACTTTTTTGCATTCCAGAGACACTCAAATCTCTGGAGACATTTGATTTGGATCTTTCACAGCTTCTTTGTTTGGCATAGTGACTTTGATCACAACTCTTAAAAAGTCAATTTGCTTCAGTATCTCAAAAGGAAAAAAAACTTGCACGAGCAATCACAAGGAAACCATGGGTAACATTCAAGAGAAACATCAAATGCAGCAGTCAGCTTACAAAAGTCAAACGCAAGGGTATGCTTATAAAGAAAGAGTAAATATAATCTTAAGAGCCTGAAAAAGTTTTCCAAGAGTTGGAATACGATTCAACGAGCACACGTGGAATAGGTTGCAATCTAACATCAATTTCCTCAGAACTAGCTATTTCTATATTGTCCTGCAAAAATTGTGCACTTTAATGTAATTTTCTTGCTCCAAAATTGAACGTTTAGTGTTAAAAAAATATAAAATATAGGTTGTCCTCACCTTAACAACCAAAATTGAGCCCAAAATTTTCATTGCTAAGCTAGATAGTTGTTGAGTTTTGCCCCATTTTACAACCTTTCTTTCAACTGAAAAAAAAAGTCTGAATTATTACACTTTTTAAATGCTTCCCACATTTAACAGGAATAAAATTCTCTGCATGTAGAGGATTATAGCCACAAGGAAAACATCTATCTAGGACTGTTCTCTGTACTGTGCCAACTTTCTAAACAAAAGATAGCTTAGAAATAAGGAGGCATTAAAAATGCAGGACTTCACCCTCTGCTTTTAAAAACAGCAGATCCAGATGCTGCTTTACAATTATAATTTGGGTTGTAGAAGTTGCTTCTCAGACTGATAAGCAGTCAGGAAACCATTACGTAAATAATGCATTACTGTGGACTCCTTATCAGAAAAGGTCTTGGCCCCCATTCCAGAGCACCATAAAGCTGGAATAACAGTTCTGAAAAGTCTTTGCCCTAACGTACAGATAAATATACTACAGAAATATACGACTTGCAAACTGAAATTAGTTCACTCACTTGATTTCTTGTATCAAAGGGCTTAATAACATTTGCCCAAGAGAAGTTTGAAGGTTTATGCTTAGAAATAATTCCTAAGTGCTGAAAAGGGGTGCCGCATTGGCTGAAATTGCCTGTGGTGCTAGGTTTCATGCTTCAATTGCTTTGCTTTTATTTTATTTCATTTTAGAGTGTTTTTGTTTTGTACCCCAGCAGTGAATTCCCAGAATTCTGTCTCTTAAAAAGAAGCAGCTATATAAGTCTTTTTAATAATGGCAGTAGTATTAACCTGCATGCTGGCTGAGGAATTCTGGAAGTTAAATCCCACTCATCTTAAACTTACCTAGTGTGAAAAACTAAGCAGAGATAAAAGTCAGAGCAGTCAACAGCAAAAAAAATAAAATAACTCCAGGCAGAGCAAATTCAAGTTGATTGCAGAAAGATATCGACCTACTCAGGCTTGTCAAAAATTAAAAAGAAGAAAAACGATAGGACTCCAAGTTTCAAAAGTCCAGGAGTCTCACAACGAACACAGATAGTTCTCAACTTACAACCATTCATTCAGTGACTGTTCAAAGTTACAATGGCACTGGGAAAAGTGACTTTTGGCCATTTTTCACAATTACGACGGTTGCAGCATCCCCGTGATCATGTGATCAGAATGTAGATGTTTGGCAAGCGGCCTGTATTTATGACGGGTTGCATTGTCCTGGGATCATTTGAGGAGTTTGGTTAAGGCCATGATTTTGCAAACGATGCCAAATTATGGACTTGTGTCGTGTTGCACCATAACGATGTCATTGGCACTATATGGTATGATGTCATTTGCCCTTCCTGTGAACACAGGCATTGGCACAGATCCCATTAATATATGCCTGTTGAAGCTTCCTGCCTTACACATGGTTATCTTTAAGAGGAAGGAATTCTGTATCACAA
Organism: Vipera ursinii; assembly: GCF_947247035.1. Lineage (NCBI taxonomy): Eukaryota > Metazoa > Chordata > Lepidosauria > Squamata > Viperidae > Vipera > Vipera ursinii. Next base: position 70,561,273 of record NC_139521.1, read on the forward strand.
ACGCAGCTTGCTGCATTTGGAAATAACGCAGAAAATTGCTTCAGTGGAGTCTCAAGAGTATGACTTACCAACACAAAGGATGTTGAAGCAGAAACCTTGTGAGGTTGACTTGTTCACCAGCTGATCAGGGAGGCTGTCAAAGCCGACATGGCCTGACAGGGCGAGATTTCGAAGGTCGTCATTCTGCAAGTCAAAAGAGAAAGGTTTTGAAGGCCTCCGAAGAACTAATTTCCATTTACTGTTTGTTTATTTGCACAAGGTCAGGGCGCGTTCTCTATAGAGATGGACACGAACAGCCTGGCTTTTCAAATGTAGGCCGGCATCTGTATTTAATAAATTACACATATATTGTTAAATATACAAATACAGAATTGGACCACTGGCCTATTTACCTAGTTATTCTGGTTGGAAAACACTCTCCAGGGTGACTCCCAAAGGTGTTTCCTTGCTGGCTATACAAACTCGTTTTAAGTGGAAATTGGAAAACAAATGGACATGGAAGTTTGTGTACACAAAACAAGCAAGGAGTCGTGTTAATGGAATTGTGTTAATGGAGTCTTCACCATTAAAATAATCCTAACCCCAGAGGAAATTCACGTACGAGGACTACCAGATCTGATCTACAACAATTTGGACCATCACTAGACAGGGCAGCAGAGATACACAGAAAATCATCATCCTTATTTATCACCACTTAGAATTCTGCAGACCATTCATTCATTCATTCATCCATCCATCCATCCATCCATCCATCCATCCATCCATCCATCCATCCAATTTCTATAGCTGTCCATCTCAGTCATTATTACTTATATTGATAATACTATAGGCCCGAGGTCTTCAAACTTGGCCCTTTTATGACTTGTGGGCTTCAACTCCCAGAATTCCTCAGCCAGCCCTGACTGAGGAATTCTGGGAGTTGAAGTCCACAAGTCATAAAAGGGCCAAGTTTGAAGACCCCTGCTATGGGCACTGCTCAGTTTATGACCATAACTGACCCCAAAATTAGCCAAGTGAAACATCTGTTAAGTGAGTTGCGTCTCATTTGATGACGTTTCTCACCACTGTTGTTAAGGGAATGACTTCGGTTGTTAAGTTAGTAATACGCTTATTAAGCGAATCTGGCCTCCCCATTGACTTTGCTTGTCAGAAGGTGGCAAAAGGGGATCACATGACCCCGGGACACTGCAACCGTCATAAATATGAGTCAATACCCAAAAGCCTGCATTTTGATCACATGACCATGGAGAATGCTGCAACTATGGTAAGCATGATAACTATGAGGAAAGAGTGAACAATCTGAGAAAGGAAGAGTAAAAAATTTGGGATTGGACTGGACTCAAAAGGAAAGAAGAAGTTTTAAGAGCAGAAAGCAATTTGTGTAGTATTGCCTGACCAAGTATTGTTAGCAAAAATAAAAGTCATGGTAAATAAAATTGATGGGAACTAGATTTGAACCTACTTTCTTTCCTTTTCTCTTTAATTTTTTTGGTTTGCAGCTTCTTTTTTTCTGCACTGCATTGAAAGGGACAGCACAGTGGGTATGTGTGCTTGGCAACTTAATCTACAGGTAGTCCTCAATTTATGAGAATTCGTTTAGTGATATTTTGCAGTTACAACGGCACTGGAAAAAAAGTGACTTAGGACCGCTTGCAGTATCTCCACAGTCAAGTGATCAAAATTCGGACACTTGGCAACTGACTCATACTTATGACAGTTGCAGTGTCGCAGGGACATGTGATCCCCGTTTTTGTGACCTTCTGACAAGCAAAGTCAATGGGGAAGCCAGATTCACTTAACAACCGTGTTGCTAACTTCACAACTGTAGTGGTTCACTTAGCAACTGTGGCAAGAAAGGTTGTAAAATAGAGCAAAATTCACAAAATAACAGTCTCGCTTATATGTTTTAGGCTCAATTTTGGCCATAGGTCGAGGACTACTCGTACTTTGCTGCATCAAGCAACCAATTTTTTACGTTATCACCTCCAATATGTGCTCCACGAGCCACTGCCAGGTTTGTGAAGGGGATCACTAAGTAAACTGGAGATGACATGATTATGTGAAATGCCACTGACTCACAAACATTCACAACCCAACTTCCTCTGAATTTTAAGAGGAGCTCTTTGTGCAGGATCATTATGGCCCAATGCTTTCTATGCATCATTGTGTGGTTAGGACATGGAGCAAGGACTGTTATCTAACTTGCTCAAGAGGGACAAACTTTAAAATAACTTGCTCATAAGGGTGGTCTCCACGGCTTTTGAGGATGCAGTGGCCTGCATTAAAGGAAACGATTGAAAACTGCTGGTAGGTAAAGATACCAATCCACAATGTGTCTCAGAGGCTACAATGCTTTTCTAAGTTTTTTTTTTTTAAAAAGTAAGGAGAAAACATTCAGTTGACAGGCCAAAATAATCATTCTTGCGAACTTGTTCTGATTACCCAAGTTCGCTTTCAGATGGTCCGATGTTTGCACCATCTCTCCTCCTATTTAGGGGAACTTCGATAGAAATGCTTTCGAACTGTTTCTAAAGCACGCAAATGCGAGTAGATTAATAGAGGGCTTTTCAACCTTTTCACCCATTGTACCACTTTTAGGATATGGCAACATCCGAGTACCACCAGTCGCCTAGCAAGGTGTTAAAAACTTGATGACCAAAAAAAAAAAAAAAAAAAAGGAAAAAAGTGACGAAGTACAGGTAGTCCTCAACTTACAACAGTTCACTTAGAGACTGTTTGAAGTTACAATGGCACTGAAAAAAGAGCCCCCCAAGCCACAGCCGAGAAAGACACCTACCTGCCCGCCCGGCGGCACTCTTCCTCCTGTCCGAGGTTTTCATTGTTGTGAGCATTTCTGTTGAGGATTGGCAGCGGGGGTGGGGTGGGGGGGTGTTTGGTTTTTATTTCCCCCCCCCTCTGCTGGGTGGTTGCAGCAGGTTTTGGTCACTTCACATGACCCTGGGACACTGTGACCGTCATAAACATGAATCAGTTGCCAAGCTTCTGAATGTAAATCACAAGACCTTGGAGATGCTGCAAGATTCCAGCTGATCGGCGCTTCTTCTGCGCTCAGCAGAAGCGCCAGGATCAGTGCTGAGCTCCAGCTGGAGCCTGGCGCTGATCCTGGCGCTTCCGCTGAGCCCTGACAGCCCTGCAGCTCCAGCCATCTCTCGTTCAGGCTTGTGCGGTGCTGCCACCGGTTCAGATAATTCCCCTCCCCTGCTACCACTTTTCTAGGATGGTCGCGTACCACCTGCCAGGTGCCAATGTACCGCAGGTGGTACCCGTACCACTGGTTGAAAAGCCCTGGTTTAATAGGTTCCACTTTGGTGGGAAGGTTACAGGGTCCTATGTGCCTATGGTGTATATCCATGCTGGCCACATGAGCAGAGAAATTGTCTTCAGACAACGCTGGGACTCTTGGCCAAGAAATAGAGATAAGCGCTATGCCCTAGAATCGGAAACAACTGGACAGGGGAAACCTTTACTTTTCCAATATAAATGAGGTTTTAAAGAGAGAATGCAATTGTGGTCAGTCTAGGACAGGGGTAGGCAACCTTGGCTCTTTTATGACTCGTGGACTTCAACTCCCAGAATTCCTAAGCCAGCATGGCTCAGTTTGGAAAGCTCTCTCTTTCCCCTCAGCATGGCTGGCTCAGGAATTCTGGGAGTTGAAGTCCACGAGTCATAAAGTGACCTAGGCCTAGGCCAGGGGTAGGCAACCTTGGCTCTTTTATGACTCGTGGACTTCAACTCCCAGAATTCCTGAGCCACCATGGCTCAGCTTGGAAACCTCTCCCTTTCCCCTCAGCATGGCTGGCTCAGGAATTCTGGGAGTTGAAGTCCATGAGTCATAAAAGAGCCAAGGTTGCCTACCCCCTGGTCTAGGAAACCAAAGGATCCTTCTTCCCTATCCCAAAATATGTGGAACAGTGTAAAGAGAAGGGAAAAAATGCAACAGAAAGAACATAACATGAGAGGGGGAGGAAAAAGAGTCCTGATGAATATTTCCTTGGCAACCAGATAAAATGTGCAGAAAGAAACTTGGTGAAACCTTTGGGAGTCATGTAGTAGTAGATTTAGTAGATTCATGTTCAACTACTATTTATACAGATAATCCTCATTTTTTTTAGCATCTGTTAAAGTTACAACAGCACTGAAAAAAGTGACACGACTAGTCCTCATACTTACAACCTACAAGATACTTACAATCATGTGATCAACATTCGGACACTTGGCAACTGACATGGGTTTATAATAATTTCAACATCCTGGGTTGATGTGATCACCATTTTCACCATCCCAGCTGGCTTCCAACAAGCAAAGGCAATGGGAGAAGCCAGATCTGCTTAGTGACCATGTGATTCACTTAACAACTGCAGAGATTCACTTAAATCCCATGGCAAAAGGAAGGCCATAAAATTGGGCACTTAAGTGACTTACCAACTGCTTGTTTAGCTACAGAAATGCTAGACCCCAATGTAGTCGTAAGTCGAGGACTATCTTTCCCTCCTCCCCCATCTTTTAACAGTATTTATTACTGTTGTTATTTTTTGCTTCATTATTTAAATGTGTAGTAGTTTTAATGTGTCTACGCTGCCCGGAGTCATCTCTAGAGAAGATGTGTGGCACTGGCCCATAAATTTAATGAATAAATATTAAATAAAGCATACCGGTCTGGATTAACAAGGAGGCAATACACTGAAATGCTACAACTGTGTCTTAAGTAAGCTGCTATTTGAGGCCCCCTGGAGGTAAAAGGTAAAAGTACAGGTTTCCCCTGTCCTGTTGTGTCCAACTGTAGGGGGCAGTGTTCCTTGTCAGGGGACCTAGCTTTGTCCGAAGACAATTCCATTGTCATGTGGTTTGCCGAAGTGCATGGAACGCCGTTACCTTCCCACCGAAGTGGTACCTATTTTTATCTACCTGCATTTGCATACTTTGGAACTGCTAGGTGGGCAGCTGCTGAGCCAAGGAACAGGAGCTCACCCCATCGCACAGCGCTCGGAACTTGAACCTGGGACGTCAGCTTTCCAATGACAATCAGCATCTTTAACCCCTGAGCCATTGTGCTCCCTGGAGGAGGCGAAATTAATTCTTCCACAAACTCTAGGTTTCTAGGCAATAAACATGAACATATTTCTAATAGTAGAGAAACCATTTTTACCTCCCATTTTCGCTCTGTGCTAAGCAGCACTTGCCAATTATTACTTCCAAGTTTCTTAAGGATTGCAAATAGCTTTAGGCTGTGTAAGTCATTTCTAACATGCTGGTATAAGGTGGATTTTTCCCCTATCCTGACCTTGAGACCAGACCAGAAACATCCTTCAGATTCATCTTTCAACATAAGTCTCCACAAAGCTAGTCATTCACAACCCTTTTCCTGTTTATATTAGTCATTCGTTATACAACTGGCAGCTTGAAAATAAAGGAGCGAGGCTGTCCTAGTTACAGAAACATATTCTGGTTTGTTCTGCTCATCTCTAAAGGTTTACTCGAGTTAGCTTCCTATCCTGTTCCTAAACGCCAAGCTCTTAAAAAGTCTCAAGAGGAACATATTCACCCTCTGCTCCGGGATGTAAAATTGTATTCACTGTGTATCCACAGATTTTTGGAAGATTTTTGGAATCTTCAAACAGTGGCATAAGCATTAACTCATAAGAACATTAATTATAAAGCTTTTTATTCCTATCAGAATTTGAAGCATTTCTGATGCAACTAAGGATCTGGAGGCCACAGCCAGGAAGTTCAAGGAGTCATGTGAAAGCAGAAAACCATGCTGAACAGAATATAGAAGAATAATAAGAGTTGGAAGGGACCTTGGAGGTCTTCTAGTCCAACCCCATGCTCAAGCAGGAAAACCCTATTCCATTTCAGACAAATGGTTGTCCAATCTCTTATTTAAAAATTCCTGGCCTCTAAGGCATATGACACCGTCAACCCTATTTCTGTTGTTCCCAGAGGATATACTTGGGCCAAGCTCTCAATTTCCAATGGCATCATTTTTCCTTTTATGGTCAATCTGGACACATTTGAAGAATACACAGCCATGTTGGCTCTTGAAATTCTCCCTGCAAAATGGGCTGAAAATACTGGACCCGCCCATCACATTCTCAAGATTACTTTTTTTTTTAACTTTTAAGAACTGCATTTTCCAACTAGAGAAAAGTCAATGAAGGATAGCTCCCCCAGTTTCCCACACACACACCCCGCCCGCTCAAAAAACAAAAATGTGTGTGTGTGTGTGTGTATGTATGTATGTATACACACACACACACACACACACGGGACACAGTGGCTCAGTGGGTTAGTATGCTGAGCTTGTCGATCAGAAGATCGGCAGTTTGGCGGGTCGAATCCCGAGTGCCGCGTAGCAGAGTGAGCGCCTGTTACTTGTCCCAGCTTCTGCCAACCTAGCAGTTCGAAAGCACGTAAAAAATGCAAGTAGAAAAATAGGGACCACGACGATGGGAAGGTAACAGCGTTCCGTGCGCCTTTGGCATCTAGTCATGCCGACCACATGACCACGGAGACGTCCCCGGACAAGCACTGGCTCTTCGGCTTTGAAACGGAGATGAGCACCGGCCCCTAGAGTCGGAAACGACTAGCACGCATGTGCGGGGGAACCTTTACCTTTTACACACACACACACACACACCAAGAAGGAATTGCTCAGCTAAAGAAGACAGACAGAAAGGAGCATTTAAATCAGGGGTGTCCAACCTTGGCCTCTTTTAAGACTTGTGCACTTCAAATCCCAGAATCCCCCCAGCCAACATGGCTGGCTAGGGAATTCTGGGAGCTGAAGTGCATAGGTCTTAAAGAGGCCAGGGTTGGGACAACCCTGATTTAAACATGATTTCCAAGCTTTGGTGCATCCTCCTCTTTCTATCTCCAAAGCCTCTTTGCTCAGTTTATAAACTTGCCAATCTCCAGTGCGTTCCCTGGCTCCTTTTCCAAGCTTGTACTAATTTTAAAAGATGCCACATAGGCAAACTTTATCCAGCCAACAAACACAAGAAGTAACTCTTAACAAAGCAGGCTCTTGATTTCGTTTAAGTTCTTCCCATCCCCTCCGAGGAATCGGCTCTTCCTCTGCAGCTTTTTCCTTGCCAAGGAATGCTCAGAAGTTGAAAGCTCATTCTTCTTCTTAAGACACCCTGCTAAAAGAAAAACTTTTACAACCATTTAGTCACGCGTGACAACACAAAACACGCCAGCGGCAGCTGGCGGGAGACATACTAGGGATGCTACAAAGGATAAAAGCTTCTCTTCCTGTCACTGATACAGCTCTTTTCGCTACTCCTGCTAGTCCTCCACTTGCAACCACTTGTTTAATGATCAAAGTTACAAGGGCACTGAAAAAAGTGAGTTATGATTGTGTGGGTTTTTTTGTACTTACAACTGTTGCGGAATCCCCCACCATGCTCAGATGATCAAAGTTCAGCCGCTTGGCAATTGACTCATATTTATGACGGTTGCAGCCGTCCGGGGTCATCATGTGATTTCCCCTTTGCGACCTTCTGACAAGCAAAATCAAAGGGGATGCTAGATTTACTTAACAATTGTGTTCCTAACTTGACAACCGCAGTGATTCACTTAACAACTGTGGCAAGAAAGGTTGTAAACTGGGGCAAAACTCACTTAATAACCATCTCGCTTAACAACGGACGTTTTGGGCTCACTTGTGGTCATACGTCGAGGACTACCTGCATATGTCTGAGGTGAGTAAAGTTATTTTTACTTTGAGAAAGCAGTCTGTGCAAGAGAGCTTAGGACGGGGTAGCATCCAAACATACAGATTACAATTTACTTTTAAACGGAGAAGTTTGTATTCCACTTCACTCAGTTACAGATAGTCCTCGGGTTACGACCGCAACTGAGCCCAAAATTTATGTTTCTAAGTGAAATATTTGTTAAGTGAGTTTGTCCCATTCTATGACTTTTTTTGCCACAGTTGTTAAGGGCATCGCTGCGGTTGTTAGGTTAGTCACACGGTCGTTAAGTGAATCTGGCTTCCCATTGACTCTGCTTGTCAAAAGGTCGCAAAAGCGGATCACGTCACACACACACACACACACACACACACACACACACCCTGGGACGCTGCAACCGTCATAAACATGAACCCACTTGCCAAACATCTGAATTTTAATCATGGGACCATGGGGATGCTGCAACGGTCATAAGTGTGAACAATGGTCATAAGTCACTTTTTTCAGTGCTGTTGAAAGGTCACTAAAGGAGCTAAATAAGCACCTGAGGGCAGGACAAGACGCAACGGATGGAAACTAATTGAAGAGAGAAGTAACCTAGAACTAAGGAGGAATTTCCTGGACAGTTAGAACAACTAACCAGTGGAACAACCTGCCTCCAGAAGTTGTAGGTACTCCAACACTGGAGGTTTTTAAAAAGAGACTAGACAACCATTTAATAATGATAATGATAACAATAGTAACAACAACAACAATGAGTAGTAATAGTAGTAGTAGTAGTAGTAGTAGTTGGAAGGGACCTTGGAGGTCTTCTACTTCAACCCCCTGCTAAGGCAGGAAACCCTATACCATTTCAGACAAATGGCTGTCCAGTCTCTTCTTAAAAACCTCCATTGTTGAAAATGGTAGTTTGTCTGAAATGGTATAGGATTTCCTGCCTGAGCAGGGGGTTGGAGTAGAAGACCTCCAAGGTCCCTTCCAAATTATTATTATTATTATTATTATTATTATTATTATTATTATTATTATTATTATTATTATTCATTGCACAGTCGGCCAGATGTTCAGACTGGATTTGGCATTTCTGTCTACCTATCGAGTCCTTACCAAGGACCTGGGATAGGCAGATGTGGATGTTTGATGGTATGACAGATATCGTCGCAGGATGGAAGCAGTTCCTAGTAAGGCCGCCTTTTGCAATTGACTAATGGCAAATTTGTCAATGCCAATGCTGTCCAAGTGGTGCTCCGGTTGTTTTGGTATTTTGGTACTACTACTACTACTACTACTACTACTACTACTACTACTGTTGTAAGTTGAGGACTATCTGTACAAGCAAGTGGAAAGCACAAGAAAGCAATCCAAAAAGACTACTATTGTACATCCTGAACCTTCACTTTGAAAAGATGGCTCTTTGCTCCATTTAACACCAGCTGCCTGCAATTAGTGCAGGTTCGAGTCCCACCAGGCTCAAGGTTGACTCAGCCTTCCATCCTTCCGAGGTAGGTAAAATGAGGACCCAGATTGTTGGGGGCAATTAAGCTGACTTTGTAATAATGCCGCTTGGGGTGTGTGTGTGAAAGCCCTAATAAGCAGGCATATACATAGAATGAAGGCTACTGCTAAGCTTGTAAGCCGCCCTGAGTCTTCGGAGAAGGGCGGGATATAAATGGAATAAAAATAAAAATAAAATAAATAAACTCTGCGTTCTACAGCGAGACCAAAACATTGATCTTCAAGGCAAGCTGTTTGGTTAGAAGGTCTATTCAAACTCGAAGCAGTAACAGCAGGACTTCTGCCAAGCAGCGATTATAAAAGGTTATTTTCCTTAAGACTTTTAAACAAGCCACTAACTTGGAATAGAAGCGATTCCCGTATATCACGGTCCTCATTTCAGATTCCTAACCGGCAAGAAAAATTGAATTTTATTATTATTATTATTTTTTAGAGTAAAGCAGCAGCAGGAATAAAGAAACAAGCTAGGAATCATTGCTGCAAGGCTTGTAAAACCCGTAAAAAAGGAGGAACAGACGGGAGAGAAAAGGGAGGGCACGCAAACAGCAACGTGACAAAGTAGTCGTGTGAAGAACTTCCAACGGCAAACTCCAATCAAAACCAGATTTTATTCTACCTTTGCAGGCCTGTCTTTCACTGAATTGCTGCACTTAAGCTGATAAAGAAGAACATAAATCAGTCATATCCAAAACTCCCTAGAGGAAATGCCAAGTTGCTCCTCCACCACCGTTGCAGGTTTCATGTTTGAGAGCTAAAATAACCTGAGTCCTAATGAGCAGAGGAAAACCGGAGGGAGCCAAGGGTTTAATGTTTCCAGCTGCAATTGGACTGCCTGCCCGTTCGCTTCCCGAATTTCCCTTCCCTTTTTGGAATAAGAAAATTGAAGCCAAATATTTCAAGGGCAAAGGAGAAGGGGGGAACTCTCTTGATTACAATAACAGGACTCTGGATAGGAAGGAAGTCCAAAACGAGTTAGGCTGGAAAAATACCTTTTTAACAGGGGTGCTTTTCATAGACAGGTAGTCCTCAAACTTACAACCGCAATTTAATCCCCAAAATTTGTGTTGCTGAGACATTTATTGAGTTTTGCCCCATTGCACGACCTTTCTTGCCGCAGTTGTTAAGTGAATCGCGGCACTTGTTAAATTAGTAACAGGGTTGTTAAATGAATCTGTCCCTTTGGCAACTGCGGCTTAATCCTATTATGTCCTGTCTTAGAGTTTGGGGTGGGGTATGTAGATTTTAAGGGATGTGGTGGCTCAGTGAGCTGGGACGCTGAGCTTGTCGATCAGAAGGTCGGCAGTTTGGCGGGTCGAATCCCGAGTGCCGCGTAGCAGAGTGAGCGCCTGTTACTCGTCCCAGCTTCTGCCAACCTAGCAGTTCGAAAGCACGTAAAAAATGCAAGTAGAAAAATAGGAACCACTACGGTGGGAAGGTAACAGCGTTCCGTGCACCTTTGGCGTCTAGTCATGCCGGCCACATGACCACGGAGACGTCCTCGGACAAGCGCTGGCTCTTTGGCTTTGAAACGGAGATGAGCACCAGACCCTAGAGTTGGAAACGACTAGCACGCATGTGCGGGGGAACCTTTACCTTTACCTTTTTATGTAGATTTTACGTGTCTTTGTCTTCAACCTTCCCGAATGGTTTACATCTGCAGAGCTGGTTTTTGCTTGGGGGAGGGAGACTTGGGGCTATTAAGAAAAACTGGGCATGCTTTTCTGCCTCTTTAAGATCCTTTGAGGAAATATATTTTTCTGCCGTTTTAATATTTCCTTCTCTGGGGGGCTGAGGGAATAAGAAAGCTAAGGTTTTGTGGGACTTCCAGATCCAGACAGACAGACAGACAGACAGACAGACAGACAGGCAATACTAGCCAATCAAACAGACATCACGGGAGTAGAGAAGGACTGGAAGACACTGGCAGTGACCGATGGCAGCGGTGCCAAGTGATAGCAACATCAGAGCAGCAATAGCATCCTAGCAGTTAAGACTTATACACCACCCCGTAGCGCTGTATAATAGCACTTTCTGAGTGGTTTATAATGCCAGCATTAGTTACATATTGACCCCGCCCAACAATCTGGGTCCCCATTTGACCAACCTGAGAAGGAGGGAAGCCTGAGTGAGCCTTCAGCCCATTAGGATCAAACTCCAGGCTGTGGGCAGAATTTGCCTGGAATGCTGCTCTTTAACCCCTGTGGAAGGAGAATGAGAAACTGGAGAACTACTAGGTCTCCTGAAGGAGGAAGTAGAGGGGATGGGGGAAGTAAAAGCCACAGTGGTCTTAATAGTGGTGGCACTGTAGACTCCTAAGTCGGGAGAGTGGTTTCAACTGACCCCAGGAACAACCTCAGAGCTCTTTTGTCCAAAAATATATATGAAGGAACTGCTAAAATCCTGGGCAGAATTCTCAAACTCTGAGGCAGAGAATCCAACGTTGAGGAAGACACATACTACCCCGTCAGGGTAAGAAGGGAATGTGTGTGTGTGTGTTACAACAGCACTAAAAAAAAGTGACTTAGGGTAGGGGTCCTCAACCTTGACAACTTCAAGAAGTGTGGACTTCAACTCCCAGAATTCTGGGAGTTGAAGTCCACATGGCTTAAAGTTGCCAAGGTTGGGGACCCCTGACTTGAGGGTGTGTTTCACACTTACGATCGCTGCAGTTTCCCCATGGACATCTGATCAAAAATTGGGCATTTGGTCACTGGCATATATTTATGATCACCTTGCGCAACTTTCCCAGCCAAGCAAAGTCAATGGGGGAACCCAGATTCGCTTAACGACTGCATGAAGCGAACATAAAATGGGACACAACTCACTTAACAACGGAAAATTTGGGCTCAACTTTGGTCGGAAGTCAAGGACTATCTGTATGTGTGGGCACACACACACACACACACACACACACACTCAAATACGTAAAGGGACACACAGAGAGAAGGGTATCCATTATAACCTTGAAATCTATCCTACTTTATTTTTGAATAAGCCTAGTCAACAAAGCAAAAAGGAACACATTTTCAGCGGTAGGGCCAATGTACATCTAGTGAGCCATTTTTTAAATAAGCAGCTGTCTTAAAACTTTACATAGAGCGGGCTTCCATTGGAGACAAGGATAGTTTTGCAACCAGACAGGAGACACTCAAGGCTACCCACCATCTCATTAAAAAGTCTCAAGTTACCTTGAATACCAAAGAGTGGCAGAAACCTGGAACGTCAACAAATGAACTATAATTGGAAATGATGGGATGCTGAGAAGTGTAAAATCCCTAGCATTTTGATCCCTTCATTAACAGCCATGGCACAAGAAGATAAATATAGTTTAAATCAGGAAGTACGGATGGAATTCAATTCATATTTATCTTGTGTTATTACACTTTTAAGAGCCAGCTTGACGCACCCCGCTAGAAACAGAGAGACTGTGACATCTAGTCTTACCGTAGGCACCAAGCCAACTGGAAGAGTCAATTCCTTTCTCTCAGCCCCAGGAAGAGGGCAAGGGCAAACCACTGGCAAAACGATGCCAAGAAAACTGAAAAACTTTATGCCAGGAGTTGAGAGCGTCTTAAAGGCACACACATTCATTTTCTGTATTGAGCTTTTTGCTGCGTTTTTCTTTTTTTTGCACTTTTCAAAGTTGCAAAAATTCTTCAGGGTCAATAAATATCCCTTGTTCCTTTCCATGGATGTACTCCTCAATTTTGAACCAACCCACTGACTCTTTTAATAAGAAAATCCATGCAAAATCAATCTATCCGCATATGAACCGGTATCTTTGGGCATTAGCTTTTGGAGCTAAGTGCTTAGCTTCGACACACAGTCAAAGGCAAATATATTAATTGTGCGTAAGAGCATTCAGCAAAAAAAAAAAAAATCTAAGATGCAAAACAGAGTCATAAAAATAGCTTAATTGAGACATTTTATATTTATTTATATTTAAATTTATATACCGCCCTATTCCCGTAGGACTCAGGGCGGTTTACAGGGAAAATTAAAAGTTAAAATACATCATATACAATTAAAAAAGATTAAAACTAAGATTAAATTAATCCCTGAACTTAACTGAAACCCCATTAATTAAAAATTAAAACCCCTCAGTCTGGGCCAGACAACTCAAAAAACCAAGTTTTCAAGTCCCTACGAAATGAGCGAAGGTCGGGGGCGGTCCTAAGCTCTGTGGGAAGCTGGTTCCAAAGGGCTGGCGCGCCCACAGAGAACGCCCTTCCCCTGGGGATAACCCGTCGGCATTCCTTAACCGGCGGTACCCTAAGAAGGCGCTCCCTGTGGGAGCACACAGGACGATGGGAAGTTGATGCCGGCAGCAGGTGTTCCCTTAGATAATCCGGACCCAAGCCATTTAGAGTTTTATAGGTCATTACCAGCACCTTGAATCTCACCCGGAGGGCAACCGGAAGCCAATGCAGCTCACGGAGAAGAGGTGTTACATGGGAGTATCGGGAAACTCCCATAACAACTCGCGCAGCTGCATTCTGCACCAGCTGAAGCCTCCGAGTGGTCCTCAAGGGCAGCCCCATGTAGAGAGCGTTGCAGTAGTCTAGCCGGGAGGTCACAAGCGCATGGGTGACTGTGCGTAGGGCATCTTGGTCCAGATAGGGCCGCAACTGGCGCACCAGAAGAAGCTGGGCAAAAGCCCCCCTGGTCATGGCTCCTATAATGATCTTCAAAATTGAGCCGTGAATCCAAGAGGACGCCCAAGTTGCGAGCCCTATCAACGGGGGGTAACACCTCACCCCCCATCATTAGTGGTGGAACAACCTGGTTTATCCGAGATGCCGATATGCACAGCCACTCATTCTTGGCAGGATTGAGTCGAAGCCTGTTTGAGGGGAGGGGTTAGAAGGAACCATGATGTCATTGATAGACAACTCCTTTTTTTGTTTTGTTACTGCATTAATAGATGATCACAGAAACTAAGAATCTTTCAACTTCATTACCAATCAGCAACATGCAAGTTCAAAAATCTCTTGCCAAAGTTAAGCGAATCGCTGCAGTTCTTAAGTTAGTAACACAGTCATTAAGTGAGAATCTGGCTTCCCCGTTGACTTTGCTTGTCAGAAGGCCCCAAAAGGGGATCACATGACGCCGGGACACTGCAACCGTCATAAATATGAATCAGTTACCCAGCATTCGAATTTTGACCATAGGGATGCTGGAACGATTGTAAGCGTTGAAAAATGGTCATCAATTACTTTTTTTGTAATTCTAATTGTAACAAAACAAGAGAAAGTTTAGTAAATCCATGTCAATGAAAATATGGTTTGTTAAATTAATACAGTTGGCTGAGTTTGCATTGCACATTGAACAATAAAATAATTATACTAGTTTGGAGTACTGTGCAAACATAATCTATACATATAGAGTAGTTGGCCCACAAATAATCCCCATAAATATTTGATAAGAAAATAGTTTCCAGGCTGCAAAATGTTGAATAATATTGTCCCATGCTGGACTGTGGCCATCACTTACAAACAGAAGCCAATAAATTGCTTGCAGTTTATCAATAAGTCCATTTAAAAAAAAAACCTTGTAATTCCTTCGGCAACACAACTGCACTCAGAAAATCACTTCTTTGCGCATCACACTCCACACATCGTTGAGACTAGAATTTCTCTAACAGAATAACAGAGTTGAAAGCGACCTTGGAGGTCTTCTAGTCCAACCCCCGGCTCAGGCAGCAAACCCTATACCCATGGTGGCGAACCTATGGCACGCATGCCACAGATGGAACACAGAGCCCTCTCGGTGGGCACGTGCGCCGTCGCCCCAGTCCTAGACCTTCAGCTGGGTTTTATAAAAAAAACTCTTCGCTTTAGGCCTCCACCGCCATGTGCAAAAACAAAAAAAAAAGTTCAATCAATCAATCAATTTCAACTTCTCACGGGGGGAAAAAAAGATCTGGCAAAGTTGGAATTGATTTTTTATTTATTTATTTATTTATTTTTAATTTTAATTCCATTTATATCCCGCCCTTCTCCGAAGACTCAGGGCTGCTTACAAAGCTTAGCAGTAGCCTTCATTCTATGTATATGCCTGCTTATTAGGGCTTTCACACCCCTCCCAAGCGGCATTATTACAAAGTCAGCTTAATTGCCCCCAACAATCTGGGTCCTCATTTTACCTACCTGGGAAGGATGGAAGGCTGAGTCAACCTTGAGCCTGGTGGGATGCGAACCTGCACTAATTGCAGGCAGCTGGTGTTACTTAAGGAGGCATTAGCCCACTGCTCCACCAAGGCTCATTTAATTGATTGAACCTTTTAGTCCCACCCAATCTACTCTTACCACCACAGCCACGTCCACCCAATTGGCCACACCCACCCGGCACCTGACGATACCTAAGTGGGTTTTGGGTTGCAATTTGGGCACTCGGTCTCTAAAAGGTTCGCCATCGCTGCCCTACGCCATTTCAGACAAATGGTTGTCCAATCTCTTCTTAAAACCTCCAGGGCTGAAACACCCACAACTTCTGGAGGCAAGCTGTTCCACTGGTTAACTGTTCTCACTGTCAGGAAATTTCTCCTTAGTTCCAGGTTGCTTCTCTCCTTGACTAGTTTCCATCCGTTGCTTCTTATCCTGCCTTCAGGCACTTTGGAGAATAGGTTGACACCCCCCTTCTTTGAGGCAGCCCCTCAAATATTGGAAGTCTGCTATTATGTCACCCCTAATCCTTCTTTTCACTGAACTGGACCTATTCAGATGATGAGTGTTGTCCCTATGCTGGGCTATGACCACCACTTGCAGCTTATCACAAAACCCCTCTCAGAAAACACTTGCAAGTAATTTCTTTGGCAACACAGCTGCACTCAGAAAATCACACCTTCCTGCAGTCACACTCCACACATCGCTGAGACTAGAATTTCACTACTTCAGGTGACCAAGAAGTTACTTCTGAGAAAGGCCACTCAAAAATTTAACGCAGTTCCCCCAAATCTCAGTAAACATTTGCAGCCCCAAAATGTTTTTCTTTAAAGATCTCCCGGAAGAGAGTTAAACAGAGATTAGGAGACAAGGTGGGCTTAACCGAGTTAAAATGAGCTTGTACAGGCAAAGGAGCCTTGGTGGAGCAGTGGGCTAATGCTTCCTTAAGTAACACCAGCTGCCTGCAATTAGTGCAGGTTCGCATCCCACCAGGCTCAAGGTTGACTCAGCCTTCCATCCTTCCCAGGTAGGTAAAATGAGGACCCAGATTGTTGGGGGCAATTAAGCTGACTTTGTAATAATGCCGCTTGGGGTGTGTGTGAAAGCCCTAATAAGCAGGCATATACATAGAATGAAGGCTACTGCTAAGCTTGTAAGCCGCCCTGAGTCTTCGGAGAAGGGCGGGATATAAATGGAATTAAAATAAATAAATAAATAAAAGTTGGTCAATGCTGGCTTCAGCGATCCTTCAAAATTTGTTCCCACTTTATTGGGAATGTTGGATGGTAAAACCCCAGGCTGTCCCAGGCAAAAGGGCAGTACAAGCAGCTCCCACTCTGTCCCTGCCAGCCGGCCAACTGGTGCGGGCAAGAAAGAGTTTGGGGCTGGTAACTAAAGCTCTTTGCAGATTTCCTTTTCTTGAAAACCAGTCAGGAAGACAAAAACAAGATCAGCCCAGTTAAACCAGAGTTTAAGGTAAAATGTATTTATTTATTATTTATTTATTAGTTGAATTTATATACCGCCCTATTCCCGAAGGACTCAGGGCGGTTCACAGGGCAAGTTAAAAACAATACAAAAGAGAGTAAAATAAAATTAAATTAATACAGCCCACAATTAAGAAAACATTAAAAATTTAAATTTAAAATTAATTTAATTAATATAACTTAAAATCCCTCAGTCCAGGCCAGACAATTCAAACAACCAAGTTTTTAAGTCTCGGCGAAACGAGCGAAGGTCGGGGGGGGGGGGGCAAGATAGGATGGAAAGCACAAGCCTTTGAGAAGTCAGATTTAAAGTCAGTTATGCAAATTATCATAGGCTATTACTCTTACAATACGCTTATCCATGGTTAACTCAAAATTCTGCAGCTGCATTCAATTAACCAATGTTTCCCATCTGCAGGACACAGTGATCCATGAATTCATTATGGGGCCAGAGTCTGCATGATAGCTAGCCTGAAATATGACTTATTTGTGGTTTTATACATTGGGCAATCACAGCTCTACAGAGGAAGAATTTTAAAAGCTCTAGTCTAGCGTACACATCTGGAAAGAACAAAATGTTATTTTGGACTTTGCTGCATTCCATCCTATCCTTCGACAATATGAAACTGATTTTCTCCATCCATTTTCACTGGGGTGTCCTTCAAGGGACGGTGTGTAATGTTTCAGTTGCCTTCATGGAGGATTGAAATCGGGAGTTAGAGTGGGGGAAGAGTTTCTTCTCTGCAGCTTTCATCCCATTAACCATGATTTTCTTCTGGGCCACCAGAAGAATATGCATGTATGTATGGATGTACATATGTCTTTATTTATGTATTTATCAAAATTAAAGGACTATTCTAGCTCAGGAGTGTCAAACTGCCAGCCCGCGGGCCGGTTGCATCATGCACCCACCCCAGCTCCAGCAATGCAAAAAAAGTCGCAAGGTGTCGCGACGCATCACGTAACCCGGAGAGTTTGACACCCGTGTTCTAGCACATTGGCCTATGAAGTTTTACAAGGTTTTAGGTTTTCTCCTATATTAAGATCTATGCAGATCCAGTGAGGAGCCAGGGGAAGATTCTATCAGTAAACTGATGATGCTCACCTCCGCCATTCCCCTGTGGTGGAATGTGGTCTGGATTCCCAGGAGGGAGGGGTTGCATTCCCGAGGAGCAAAAGCCAGCAGTTTAGAGAGTCTGTGTAGGGAAAAGATGGTGAAGACAGCTCCTCCCTAATAGTTCCCAGAGTATATGATTTATGGCGCAAGTACTGTCATCTTGCTTTAGTTTGGCAGGATTTCTATCTATAGGTGAGGAACAATACAGGAAACTACTTAGAAATAATTCTGTGTGTCTTTCTGGCTTTTTGGAGATTGACACCACCCCCCCCACAGCCCCCATTCTTACTCCAAAGAAGCTGTGAGTACCTTGAACACAGAATAATAGACTGGACCAAGAAGAACAAGCTGAAATTAAATCCAGGTAAGACAAAGTTGCTGTTCGTAAGGAAAAGGTTGGAATCTGGGTTTCAGGAGAATCCTGTTCTGGAGGGGGTGCAATCTCGCCCCCCTCCCGCAAAAAAAAAAAGCAGGTCTGCACTTTGGAAAGTTTGATCACCCAGATGTGCACACTGTGGCTAAAGCAAGGAGTGTGTTTGCACAATTATGGGCTTTTCAGACTTTGCAACAGTTGCAGCCCATCTTGACTACTGCAATGCAATTTACACGGGGCTAAAGAGTGTCCATAAATTACAAAATACGGCAGCCAAGTGGTTGTCCAGAGTAAGGTTCAGGGGTCAAATGATCCTTGTATTACAAGTGCTGCTGTTGATTTTAAAGCAATAAACCAACGTTTCTCAACCTGGGCAACTTAACAGTCAACATGCTGGCTGGGGAATTCTGGGAGTTGAAGTCCACTCATCGTCAAGTTGCCCAGGTTGAGAATCACTGCCCTAAAGTGGTTCTAATCTGATAATCTACAGAGCTTCTGATCCTGCTTGGCTACTCAGAAGAGCAAAAGAGCTTTTCTAAAGATACCTCTGTGGCTAGATCAGGAGTAGGCAACCTTGGCTCTTTTATGACTCGTGGACTTCAACTCCCAGAATTCCTGAGCCAGCATGGCTCAGCTTGGAAACCTCTCCCTTTCCCTTCAGCATGGCTGGCTCAGGAATTCTGGGAGTTGAAGTCCACGAGTCATAAAAGAGCCAAGGTTGCCTACCCCTGACCTATACCATCTCAGACAGGTGATTGTCCAGTCTCTTTTTAAAAACTTCCAGCAATGGAGTGCCCACGATTTCTGGGGGTAAGCTGTTCCACCGGTTGATTGTCCTCACTGTCAGGAAGTTTCTCCTTAATTCCAGGTTGCTTCTCTCCTTGACCAGTTTCCAACCATCGTTTCTCGTCCTTCCCTCTGGTGCTCTGGTGAACAACCTGGCCTCCTCTGCCTTGTGGCAGCCCCTCAGATACTGGAATACTGTTATCATGTCTCCCCTATTTCTTCTTTTCTTTAGACTGGCCTAACCCAGGTTCTGCAGCCGTTCGTATGTTTTGGGTCTCCAGGCCTTTGATCATCTTAGTTGCTGAATTTTCCCCAGACTCTCAACATCTTTTTTTGTGATATGGTGACCACAATTGGTTGCAGGTTATTTGGGAGGAGACCAGAGCTTGGCCAATGATGCCATTGCTTTGCGGTCTCTGTAACTTTGGGAGAAGATTCCTTTCAAGTAACATGGCCCCAATCCATTTTTAGGCTCTAAAAGTTAAAACCTGTTAAATATACCACCCCTGTTTAGCAAATCCCTTCCTTCGTGGTACAGAATAAAGGGATCAGCTGGTATCTTATTTTCCATCTTTATTCTCTAGGTACATGAAAGAGGAAAATCTGGAACAACCAAACGCCACTTCCTTTAGGACAATTTGTGCTGTTCCCAGTGGGTCTGGAAAGTTTTGTCTTTTGATATAGATACTGTAGACCAGACATGTCGAACACAAGGCCCGGGGGCCGGATGCGGCCCGCGAAGTGGTTTCATGCGGCCCGCGAAGCCATCCTGGAAACAGTGAGGGAACGGCCCCCACTGCCTTGGCCCTGGCCCAGAGACCCTCCTTCTGCCAGAGACCCCCAGATCGGTCCCACTCCTGCCCAGGCCCCCATAGGCACCCTTGATGCGAATGATGTAGAGTTGGCCACGCCCACCCAGTAGGCCACGCCCACCCTGGCCACACCCACCCGGCCCCCTGAGGGCAACCACAATGCTGATGCGGCCCTCAATGAAATTGAGTTTGACACCCCTGCTGTAGATTGTTGCTATTATCTCTTCTGGTCTTTTATCTCTTCCGTGTTGTTCATCTCCTTTTCCCTCTCTCTGCTTTCATCCATGTTTGCCAGTAAGCTGTTTTTGATGTTTAATAAACAAACCTCAAGCTATATTTTTGTAGCTGAACTGAGTGGCATAGGTGCCTAATCTGGATACTGCGATAGGGCTGGGGGCAAATTCAACTGGGAATTACCCATCGTAATTTTCCAACAATACCAAGACTTTGAACTCAGCTTGGAAACAGACCAGCATCTCATGCAAATGCAAACACATACTAAAAGATCAAAAGTCCTAATGCACTGAAGTAGTAATATACAGTATCTGTTAATTGCAGCAAGGAGTACGTAGGCCGTACATCATTAAAGTCATTAAAAAAATAGAGATTTATTATGATTTTGTTTGAAAGTACAGGTTTTAAATTGCCGTGATGAAGACAGATTTATACAGTACAATTTTTAAAAGACACCATTTATAATTGGAGTAATTTCATCATTTAGTTTTACTTTATAATTTCTTTGTAATTTCTGGAATTAAACGCTGGGAGGAATGATCTGCTGTTTGATATAATAGGGAAAGTGTGCCAGCTTTAAATTTTAGCCACTGCACTTGCAAAAATCCAGCATCTAGCTAACTATATCTGATCCCTTAAAACTAAGTCAACTCCCATCTATTCAGATGGAAAACCATCACAAAATTCCAAGGTTGTAGACTAGACCAAGATATATATATATCTCCCAGAAGAACACAATGGCAAACTACAATGATGCCAAGAAAACTTGTAGAATCCTATAGGATTTTGATGAAGAATGAATGAATATTATCCAAGCTCAACTTGGAGACTTCATTTTTAATTTCATAATTAATTTGTACTAGGTGCCCTATTTGGATATTACATACCAGTATCATTCAAAGTGTGTGCAAGATCCACAAATATTTGGGGCCCTATCCACCAAACCTCTCCAGGACCTGATCTGTGCTCCATACTAATTTATATGCGTTCACACAGCACATTCAGCCAAAGCAAACAAATACAGATAATCTTCAACTAACAAATGGGATGCTTAGCGTCCATTCTAAGCTACAATGGAGCCCCCCAAAAGCTTTAGTGTCCATTCTAAGCTACAATGGAGCCCCCCAAAGCTATTTGTGGCAGGGTTCCAGAGTTCCAATGGATGCAAACACCCCATGAGGTCACATGACTGCATTTTTGGTTGCTTGGAAACCAGCTCACCTTTATAGCCAGGTGTAGTATTCCACAGCCATGTGACCACAACTTAAGAAGGTTTTTGCTGGTTTCTAGCAAAAGATGACATAGAATACACTGATTTACTCAATGACCATAGCACTCGCTTAACTACCACGGTGCTCACTTAATAACTATGGTATTCGTTTAAGACAGGGGTCTTCAAACTTGGCCCTTTTATGACTTGTGGACTTCAACTCCTAGAATTCCTCAGCCATGCTGGCTGAGGAATTCTGGGAGTTGAAGTCCACAAGTCATAAAAGGGCCAAGTTTGAAGAGCCTTGGTTTAAGACTACCATAAATGACTACCATGAGCCATGGTGTTGCAGTGGTTAGAATGCAGTACTGCAGGCTACTTCCGCTGACTGCCGGCTGCCAGCAGTTCGGCAGTTCAAGTCTCACCAGCTCAAGGTTGACTCCATCCTTGCCAAAAAATGAAGAACCAGATTGTTGGGGGGAAAAGGCTGACTCTGTAAACCGCTTAGAGAGGGCTGCAAAGCACTGTGAAGTGGTGTATAAGTCTAAGTGCTATTGCTATAAAATAAATGTAAAATCAGGTCCTGACACGTGGATGCTTAGACTTACGATTGTCATGACTTACAGTGGAAATCTGGGACTCCATTATGGTCATAATTCAAGGACTAGGTAAAAAAGTAAAGGTTCCCCCGCACATGCGTGCTAGTCGTTTCCAACTCTAGGAGCCGGTGCTCATCTCCGTTTCAAAGCCAAAGAGCCGTTTCAAAGCCGAAGAGCCAGCACTTGTCCGAGGACGTCTCCATGGTCATGTGGCCAGCATGACTAGACGCCAAAGGCGCACAGAACGCTGTTACCTTCCCACCATAGTGGTCCTTATTTTTTACGTGCTTTCGAACTGCTAGGTTGGCAGAAGCTGGGACGAGTAACAGGCACTCACTCTGTTATGCGGCACTCGGGATTTGACCCGCCGAACTGCCGAGCTTCTGATCAACAGGCTCAGCGTCCTAACCCACTGACCCACCGCGTCCCTTAATTCAAGGACTACCTGTATTTACTCTGTGCTGTGGAAACACAACCACTCTAGCAACGTCCCAGTTGGCATTACCTTATAAAAGAAGTTAAGTTAAAGCATGCCGTTGGATCGTACAATCTCTAGTTTGATTCATAATGGGGAAAAAGGAGCAAGTTTTCCTAAAAGAATCCCAGCTAGTTTTCAAAGAGGAAATAATGTTTAGTCCTGTGTGATTTACTTTTCAGGTTTTCTGGCTGACTTGGTTTAAAAGAAAACATATGGTACATTCAGGGCTTAAGGAATTATATTTTTAAATTAAGTTAGGAAAATAATTACATAACATAAAATATAGAACGCACATGCCTACTCTCCAAAACAATGAACATTTATTCCATAACAACTCAGAGAGATATTTTGGCAGCTTTTATTTTTCCTGTAGAAAATGATTTTTAAATGTGTATTTCTCCTCTGCTAATATGGTTATTTAGTAGCTGATGTTTCCTGGATTCTTACTCAGAGTTAGAAACTGTTCAGCGAATCTGGCTTCACCCACTGACTTTGCTTGTAGAAAGCCAGCTGGAAATGTTGGAGTTATCACGTGACCCCAGGGCAGTGCAACTGTCATAAGTACATGTCAGTTGCCAAGTGCCTGAATTCTGATCACGTGACCATGAGGATGCGACAATGATCATTACGTGTAAACACTAGTCATAAGTCACTTTTTCAGTACTGTTGTAACTTAGAATGGTCACTAAACAAATAGTTGTACGTCAAGGACTACCTGTATCCCCTTGCTTACTATCATGAGCAAGTTAAAATTACAATCGAATTCTAACTGGCTAGACTGGGCTAGTTTTAGATTGCCTCTTGAGTTCAACATTGCAGCTTACAGAACAGATAGTTCATATAGTGACTCTTTGACATTACAATCACACTGAAAAAATGACGTATGACCATTATTCACACTTACAATCATTGCAGCAACCCCATGGTCAGGGGTAGGCAACCTTGGCTCTTTTATGACTCGTGGACTTCAACTCCCAGAATTCCTGAGCCAGCATGGCTCAGCTTGGAAACCTCTCCCTTTCCCCTCAGCATGGCTGGCTCAGGAATTCTGGGAGTTGAAGTCCACGTGTCACAAAGTGGCCTAGGCAATAAAAGCTCTGACATTATTGTGTAGTAAAATAGATATGTTAGTGGCAAAGACCTCACTGCTTCTTGAAGTGTATTCTATAAATAAGCATTAGGAAGAATTACTTCAGTCCAGATGAGCAACAGGACCAAAGGGAAAACAACTTCAAACACAAGAATTCTTGCAAATGGCCTGCAATACCTTTTTTTGGGGGGGGGAGGGGGGGGAAATGAGATACACAACTCTTCCACCTCTACGCTCCATCACCATGTGCCCGCAAGGCTTTATCATATTCGAGGGGGAAATGATTTGATTTCATCCTTCAGTTCAAGTTTCATTTTGGATTATACTGTTGAAGAGAAGAGAAGAGAAGAGAAGAGAAGAGAAGAGAAGAGAAGAGAAGAGAAGAGAAGAGAAGAGAAGAGAAGAGAAGAGAAGAGAAGATGAAGATGAAGATGAAGATGAAGATAAAGATAACCTTTATTGTCATTTTTTTACTGTGGGCACAACGGCACACATCAAAAATGAAATTTAGTTGCCCACTCTCAAAGTGAAACACATACATGACACACAACTAACCATACTATATACAACATATGTATAGACCCACACCCCTACGTATACATAACAAATAAATATTAAATACTGTCCATCTTGAATATATAACGGAAGGAGGAAGCTTGAGAGTTCACAAGATTAATGCTGTATGGAATGAAACTATGGCTGAATCTGGATCTTCTGCTCCAGATACCACAAAGCCCCGTCTTCCCAGAAGGGAACAAGGAAAACATGTCGTGGGGAGGATGTGTGGTGTCCCAGATAATCTTAGGAATCCTGTTCAAACAACGCTTCTGTGCTATGTCCGGGATGGGAGGGAGGGAACTGCCAATGATCTTTTCTGCTGTCCTCACCACTCTCTGCAGTGCCTTCCTGCCTGAAGCAGGGATGCTTCCAAACCAGACTGTGATGCTTTATGACAGGATGCTCTCGATCGTCCCTCTGTAGAAAGTGGTCAGGACAGGGGAAGGAAGATGTGCTTTTCTCATGCGACGCAGAAAATGCAGGCGCTGCTGTGCCCGCTTCACCAGTTTCTCACTGTTGAGCGACCAAGCCAGCCTACTTGTTAGCTACACACCCAGGAATTTGATGCTGGTAAACCATCTCCACAGGTGAATCATTAATGCACAGAGAAGTGTGGCTGTGCCTGCCTTTTCTGAAATCTAAAAAGGAGGCCAGTAACCAAAACATCAGCCCTTCGCTGGAATTGTCCCAAGTTTGTGGAAGAGCCAGGAATTGTCTATAGAGATTCTCAGTCATCCAGGCCATGGCTTGTCCCAAGGTACTTTTTCAGGAGGGAACTAGTCTTTCTTGTTTTTCTTTGAAAGAAAAGAAAAGAAAAACAAGAAAGTCCAGTGGCCTCCTGAAAAAAATACCTCGAGACAACCCAGGAATTAGACCAGCCATTGTTCCTGGGTGGGATTTCAGCTACACCGTGTTCATATATAAGCTGTTTATTAAGGAATGCATGTAGAATCCGATATCACAATAGCAAGTCCCCTGAATGTGCTTTCCAGGTGGAATGCTTTGAAATATGGAATCACTGTGCATCATTTACTTATTCAGGCCATTTGTTCCTCACCAAATCAAATACAGATTTGAAGCAATAAAATATTCACAACACATCATCAACAACGTAACACAGGGGGGGTCTTCAAACTTGGCCCTTTTAGGACTTGTGGACTTCAACTCCCAGAATTCCTCAGCCAGAGTGCCTGGCTGAGGAATTCTGGGAGTTGAAGTCCACAAGTCCTAAAAGGGCCAAGTTTGAAGACCCCGTGACGTAACATGTTCAGAAAAATGGATAAAAATATCCAGGGCAAACCTAACCAATTAACAGTAAAACTACACATCACAGTTAAGATAAAAGCCAGTTGAATGTAGTAGTTAAGGCACCAAGTTAGAAACCAGGAAATGGCGGGTTCTAGCCCGCCTTAGGCAGAAAAACCAACTGATGACTCTGAGCCAATCAAAAAAAGACTTTGAGTTTTAGTCCCGCCTTAGGCATTAGTGTCAGTTGGGTGACTTTTGGCCAGTCACCAGAAGACAATGAGTTTTAATCTCATTTTAGGCATGAAAACCAACTGGATGACTTTGGTCCAGCCGTACAACCTACCTCACAGGATTGTTGTTGTCGAGAAAATAGAAGGAGGAAGAAGCATTAGGTTACATTCACTCCCTCAAATTATTTATAAAAATAATAAAGACAGGATAAAGAAATCTACAATAAAATAATTTTAAAAAACAGTAACAGAAATAGCTTTCTGCTGGACTTGATATTAAGGATTCTTTTTAAAAAGGAGGAGGGGGGGGAGGAAGACCATATCCAAAGTAAAATTTGGCCTCCGGCATGATTTGTGTTTCCCAATGATTGTTGGAAGATCCAATAAAACTACACAAATACATGAAGATATATATTTGACTGTGCAAGTTTTATAAACATTGAACTAGAATTTTTCAGACACTGCATCATTACGCAAGATTTTATAAAGAATCTTTAGGGAAGAAGATGAGTAAACAAATAATAGGAAAGTTTCTCAAGCTTGAGAACTTTCAGATATGTGGACTTCGACTCCCAGAATTCCCCAGCCACCCATAGTGGCTGGGGAATTCTGGGAGTTGAAGTCTACATATCTTAAAGTTGCTACAGTTGAGAAACACTGCTTTGGACAACATTGGTAATTGGTTTTCTACTCTCCTAAATCCATGATTCCTGATGCTATTGTATCCATTTCTAAGGATTTTTAATTTTCCAAGTTTAGCACACAATGTTTACTGTTCTTGGTGAAATGCGTTTACAGGCAGTCCTTGACTTACAACAGTTCATTTAGTGACCATTCAAAGTTACAACGGCGCTGAAAAAAGTGACTTATGACCGTTTTTCACACTTATGACCGTTTTAGCGTCTCCATGGTCATGTGATCAAAATTCAGATTCTTGGCAAATGACTCGCATTTATGACCACTGCAGTGTCCTGGGATCATGTGATCCGTTTTTGTGACCTTCTGACAAGCCAAGTCAAGGGGGAAGCCAGATTCACTTAACGACCGTGTTACTAGCTTAACAACTGCAGTGATTCACTTAACAATTGTGGCAAGCCAAGGTTGTAAACTGGGGCAAAATTCACTTAACAAGTGTCTCACTTAGCAACATAAATGTTGGGCTCAATTGTGGTCGTAAGTCGAGGACTACCTGTACTCTCCAATAAATACTTCTAAACTACAGGCAGTCCTCGACTTACGACCATTTGTTTAGTGACCGAAGTTACAACAGCTCTGGGGGAAAACGACCTATGACCCTTTTTCACACTTACGACCGCTGCAGCATCCCTGTGGTCACATGATCAAAATTTGGGCACTTGGCAAAGGGCATGGTTGCAGTGTCCCAGGGTCACGTGATCACCTTTTGCAACCCTCTGTAGTGATCCACTTAACAACTGCGGAAAGAAAGGTCTATGAAACTGAGCAAGACTCACTTAACAAACTGTCTTGCTTAGCAATGGAAATTTTGCTTTCATTTGTGGTCGTAAGTCAATACAGCCTACCTGTATTGGGGCAAACATGCTACAGCCCTGTCCCTGAGATGACTTACAAATAATAATAATAATAATAATAATAATAATAATAATAATAATAATAATAATAATAATAATAATAATAATAATAAGAAGAAGAAGAAGAAGAAGAAGAAGAAGAAGAAGAAGAAGAAGAAGAAGAAGAAGAAAAAGAAGTACTTGCAAGGGACCTTGGAGGTCATCTAGTCCAACCCCCTGCTAAGGCAGGAAACCCTATACCATTTCAGACAAATGGCTGTCCAGTCTCTTCTTAAAAACTTCCAGTGTTGGAGCATTCACAGCTTCTGGAGGCAGGTCGTTCCACTGGTTCATTGTTCTAATAGTCAGGAAATTTCTCCTTAGTTCTGGGTTGCTTCTCTCCTTGACTAGTTTCCATCCGTTGCTTCTTGTCCTGCTCTCAGGTGCTCTGGAGAACAGCCTGGCTCCCTCTTCTTTGTGGCAGCCCCTGAGATATTGGAGCACTGCTATCATGTCACCCCTCACCCTTCTCTTCATTAAACTACACATACCCAATTCCAGCAACCGTTCCCTATATGTTTTAGCCTCCAGGCCCCCAATCATCTTTGTTGCTCTTCTCTGTACAAAGCTATTTCTGGTTGTTGTTTTTCATGGCAACCCACCCCTTGTCTGCCTCCACACCATCTGATATGAGATCCCTCCCTGCAATCATAACAGAACTGGAGCTGATCAGAAGCTGCAGGAAGACTGTTTAAAAGGCCCAGCTGAATTCTAAGCGAAACCTTTCCAACGTTTAAACATTAAAAAAGTAAAGGTAAAGGTTCCCCCGCACATGCGTGCTAGTCGTTTCCGACTCTAGGGGCCGGTGCTCATCTCCGTTTCAAAGCCGAAGAGCCAGCGCTTGTCCGGGGACGTCTCTGTGGTCATGTGGCCGGCATGACTAGACGCCAAAGGCGCACGGAACGCTGTTACCTTCCCACCGTAATGGTCCCTATTTTTCTACTTGCATTTTTTACGTGCTTTCGAACTGCTAGGTTGGCAGAAGCTGGGACGAGTAACAGGCGCTCACTCTGTTACGCGGCACTCTGGATTCGACCCGCCAAACTGCCGACCTTCTGATCGACAAGCTCAGCGTCCTAACCCACTGAGCCACCGCGTCCCTTTGTGTAAACATAACTACACAGTTAATTTATCTCTTACACAGTATGGAACCTTGAAAACATGAACCTCTGAGAAGATTCAGAAGCAAGGCCGTGGAGATTCAAGATAGGGCAAGAGGCACAGAGTTTTTAATTTCTTTTTTTTTCCCTCCTTAAAAAGCAATTGGGAAATCTTGGCTGGACTTCCCAAAGGTGCTTTTTCAGGAGGCAACTGGACTTTCTTGTTTTTCTCCGAAGACCTTTCGCTTCTCAACCCAGAAGCTTCTTCAGCTCTGACTGTGGACACACGAGGACCGCTGGTTTGAAAGAGGGGGCAAAGAGGCCATCTGTGTCAAAACTGAACAGCCTTCTCTCAATAAGAGGGGGAGGGATACGACACCATCTATCTCCAGTCCACAACACAGTCCTTTCAGCACTTCCAAGAAGGCTCCACACCCATTTGCATCACTCAGGTGACCCTGAGGACACAGGTAAACCTACAGGAGGCCTCAACAACTGCAAAGGCAAATGACCAGCTGTCTGCAAGGAGTATAAATCCTTTCATTCCCCACCATCTGGTCAGCGCTGAAGAAGCTTCTTGGATGAGAAGCGAAATGTCTTCAAAGAAAAAGCAAGAAGATCCAGTTGCCTGCTGAAAAAGTACCTTTGGGCCAACCATGACCCTAGAGGACTGAGAATCTCCACAGACACTTGCCTGGACTTTGAAACTAAGCAAGGTTGCCCCAGTTTGTCTTTGGAGGGAAGAGCACCAGAAAACAACAATGCCAAACCACTTCAACACCGCCACCAGGAAAACAAAGAGACACGTCCAAGGGTTTGGAATAAAAATAGAAGGAATTATTTTAAAAGCAATAATTTCTTATATTTGCAGCATACCTGCTGCTCAGGGCTCCTACTAGGTTCACAGTAGGCATTACAGGAAGTCCTTGACCTACAATCATTTGTTTAGTCTGAACCACTTGAAGTTACACTGGAAAAAGTGACTTATGACCATTTTTCGCACTTACGACCATTGCAGCTTGGTCGCATTGGTCAAAATTCGGACGCTTAGCAACTGGTTCGTATCTATGACATATTTTCTCCAAAAAGATCTTGACCAACTTGAACAATGGGCCCTATCCAACAAAATGAGTTTCAATGTGGAGAAAAGCAAAGTTTTACATTTAGGCAGGAAAAACCAAAGACACAAATACACATTGGGCGAGACCTGGCTTAAAAACAGTGACTGTAAGAGGAATCTTGCAGTCCTAGTGGATGATCACTTGACTATGAGCCAGCAGTGTGCAGCAGAAACCAAAAAAGCTAATACAATCCTGGGCTGTATAAACAGAGGCATAGAATCAAGATCACGCGAGATATTAGGACCGCTTTATAAAACCCTAGTAAGACCACAGCTGGAATACCGCAGCCAATTTTGGTCACCATACCACAAAAAAGATGTTGAGAGTTTGGAAAAAGTTGAGAGAAGAGCAACTAAAATAAGACTAAAATATATGAAGAATTTATTTTTATTTTATTTATTTTAATTCCATTTATATCCCGCCCTTCTCCAAAGACTCAGGGTGGCTTACAAGCTTAGCAGTAGCCTTCATTCTATGTATATGCCTGCTTATTAGGGCTTTCACACACACCCCAAGCGGCATTATTACAAAGTCAGCTTAACTGCCCCCAACAATCTGGGTCCTCATTTTACCTACCTCGGAAGGATGGAAGGCTGAGTCAACCTTGAGCCTGGTGGGACTCGAACCTGCACTAATTGCAGGCAGCTGGTGTCACCAGCTGACTTTCATGCCTAAGAAAGGCCTAAAAACCTACTTATTTGAACAAGCCGGCCTGGTCTGATGGGTGTGGGGTATTTTAATATTAATTTTATTAATTTTTATTGTAATTGGGCTACATTATTTAATTCTTTCTTAACTTTTGTACATTGTATTTTTATTGTATTTATTGCCCTGTACACCGCCCTGAGTCCTTTGGGAGAAGGGCGGTATAGAAATTAAATAATAATAATAATAATAATAATAATAATAATAATAATAATAATAATAATAATTCTTATTATTATTATTAGCCCACTGCTCCACCAAGGCTCTTGGAATGGCTGCAGCACTTGGGTTTTACTAAAGAAAAGTAGAAATAGGGGTGACCTGATAGGAGTATTCCAGTATTTGAGGGGCTGCCACAAAGAAGAAGGGATCAAATTATTCCCCAAAGCACCAGAGGGCAGGACAAGAAACGATGGTTAGAAACTGACCAGAGAGAGAAGCAACCTGGAATTAAGGAGAAAGTTCCTAACAGTGAGGGCAATTAACCAGTGGAACAGCTTGCCTTCAGAAAAAGTGGGCACTCCATCAGTGGAGATTTTTAAGAAGAGGCTGGACCAGGGGTCTTCAAACATGGCCCTTTTGTGACTTGTGGACTTCCGGCATGGGTCCGGATTATTTACGGGAGTACCTTTTGCTGGCGTTAACTTCCCATCGTCCTGTGCGCTCCCATAGAGAGGGCCTCCTCAGGGTGCCGTTGGTCAGGGAATGTCGACTGGCGGCCCCCAGGGGGAGAGCATTTTCTGTGGGTGCGCCAGCCCTCTGGAATCAGCTTCCTGTTGAGCTCCGGATGGCTCCCGACCTTCGCTCTTTTCGCCGCGACCTGAAGACTTGGTTATTTGAACTTGCCGGCTTGGACTGAGGGACTGGGATTTTAGATTTTAAATTTTACATTTTACATTTTAGAATGTGTTTTATTGTTTAGGGCTACTTGGTTTAATTTATTTTACTTTTTGTATGTTATGTGTTGTATATAGTGTTTTAATTGCCCTGTACACCGCCCCGAGACCTTCGGGAGAGGGGCGGTATATAAATCCAAATAATAAATAATAAATAAACTCCCAGAATTCCTCAGCCAGGCTGGCTGAGGAATTCTGGGAGTTGAAGTCCACAAGTCATAAAAGGGCCAAGTTTGAAGACCCCTGGGCTGGACAGTCACTTGTTTGAAATGGTATAGTTCACCTACTTGAGCAGGGGGCTGGACTAGCTCTATTCTATTATTCTATATTTTATGTGGCAAGAAAGGTTGTAAAATGGGGCAACGCTCACCACTGTCTCACTTAGCGACAGAAATATTGGGCTCAGTTGTGGTCGTAAGTCGAGGACTAACTGTATTGCTTCTCCCTGGGCCTGCAATTTTCCCTGCAGTTGTGTATCTGAGCAAAGTTTCGAGAACCGGCTGTTGAGAAAGGCTTCGGATCCTATTCCGTAACAGTGAGCAGTGGATATTGGCAAAGCACCATCCAAGTGTCTCCTTCTGGTTACAGAGAGAAAACAAAAAGCAGACAGCCCTGTGAAATTTAATTCCAATATAAAATAAATAATAAGAGTTGTGTGTCGGCCGGTTCCAAGATGGAATTATGATACTTCTCTGCAATAAACTCATTCTGCCAACAATTAGGCCACCAAAACTGCTGTTCTTGTTGATATTATACTTTGCGCAATGTAAACCCATGAAATCGGTTAATTTAAGAAGGCAACTACTTGTGGAAGTTCAGCAAATAGGGACCACTTCACCAATGACCACATAAAACTCTTATGAACCCTTAAGGCTGAAATCCTAGACCAGGGGTAGACAACCTTGGCTCTTTTGTGACTCGTGGACTTCAACTCCCAGAATTCCTGAGCCAGCCATGCTGAGGGGAAAGGGAGAGGTTTCCAAGCTGAGCCATGCTGGCCCAGGAATTCTGGGAGTTGAAGTCCACCAGTCATAAAAGAGGCAAGGTTGCCTACCCCTGGCCTAGACTATTCTGCTATAGTTCGGAGGAATTTGGAGTTAACTCTTCTCAACTAGTGAACCTTCTTCCTAAGAAATATATTGAGGAACATCTCAGCTTCTAGTCTTGTTCAAACTTGTTCAAACTCTCCCTAGGGTATCCAAGTGGGTAAGAGAGGCAGGGTGTTTACCCAATCACAAACAAACAAACAAAACACAATTGTTCACATCTTCATGTGTCTGAAATCAGTTTTCTAAACACTTTTAATTACAACTAAATGTCGTTTTAAGACTGTATCCTACTGCAGGAATGCTTCCAGCCTAAGAGTAGATTTCTTCATGTCAGCCTGACTCTCGTGTTTAACATGCAATTAGATCAGGGTTTCTCAACCTTGGCCGCTTGAAGATGTATGGACGTCAACTCCCAGAATTCTCTTAAGACAATCTCTACACCTCTTCAAGTGGCCAAAGTTGAGAAACACTGCATTAGATAGACAGATTGACAAACAGATAGATAGAATTAGGAAACTGGGATGTCCCAAAATGAAATTCCAGTCTCTAGTATCATAATTATTTGCAGCAATGCCATTGGTCTCACAAAGTTCCTTTTAGCTTGATGAAAAGTTGTGTTTAGTCTGCATTCTACATCTAGTGAGGCAGCCATTTTGCAAAAAGCAAAATCTTCTATGGCAGCCATCTTGGAGAGCATCCACACTCACCATAAGATTCTTGACCTTATGCTGTTCTAGTTGTGGATACTTAAAAACATTTTCCAAGCTTTGTGTATTTCAACATCTGCAGATACAGATCCTGGACCTAAAGACTATCCAAAGCTACTTCAGTGCTAAAAAAAAAAGTCAGGTCCTCATACCTATGACCAGTCCTCCTACTTGTGACCCTTGCAGCATCCCCACAATCACATGGTCAAAATTTGGGCAGTTGCTAACATCCATGTATTTATGATGGTTGCGGCACCCCAGGGTCACACCTTTGCAATCTTTCCAAGAAGCAAATTCAAAGGGGAAAGCCAAGTTCACTTAGCAACCATGTGATTCACTTAACAACTGCGGTGATTCACTTAATGACCACCGCAAAAACAGTTGGAAAATTGCCGCTCACTTAACAACCACCTCATTTAGCAACATAAGTTCTGGTTCCAATTGTGGTTGTTAAGTCAATGACTACTTATATATAGCAGAGTGTTAAACTGACCATATTCTCCACCTTTGCACACTTTTAACTTCTATGCAACTGTTTAGCTGAGCTCCATTTCCTTTTGAAAAAGAAGTAAACGGAATCTGCATGATAATTGTTTCGTCTTAAGGGAGGTTTCTTAAAAAGCACTTGAGGAAATGAAGAAAAGCAAAACCAGTTCACGTGCTACCCAGAAATGCCAATTATTTTTATACATAGCAGCTGCTTCCTCCAGAATGAGGGGTAATTCTACACCGACTGTTGTCGAGATATTTGCAGAAAATGCCTGCTTTGCATCAAATACCATATGAAAACGGCATGTACTCAATATTAGCGAGGCAGATGAAGCAGAGAAAGACTAACTTGGTATCTTAATGAAGGTAAAATCAGGACATCTACGTGTTAAATGTTAGCAGTTCTCTCGATTCAACATTGCCTAAAGGAATTTGGAAATAGTCATGACACAACATATAAGCTGAGAAAAGTCTTAAGGATAATCACTTCTAAAGCCGTAGCAAGAATTCATTAAAGGTAAAGGTTCCCCCGCACATGCGTGCTAGTCGTTTCCGACTCTAGGGGCCGGTGCTCATCTCCGTTTCAAAGCCGAAGAGCCAGCGCTTGTCCGAGGACGTCTCCGTGGTCATGTGGCCGGCATGACTAGACGCCAAAGGCACACAGAACGCTGTTACCTTCCCACCGTCGTGGTCCCTATTTATCTACTTGCATTTTTACGTGCTTTCGAACTGCTAGGTTGGCAGAAGCTGGGACGAGTAACAGGCGCTCACTCTGCTACGCGGCACTCGTGATTCGACCCGCCAAACTGCCGACCTTCTGATCGACAAGCTCAGCGTCCTAACCCACTGCGTCCCTAATTCATTAGGCCCACTCAAAACTTTCCTTCATGAGTTTAGATTTACCTTGGCAAAACTAGAGGAACCTGCAAGCTGAAGAAACTGACCAGCAAAAATTAGCACAGGATGTGGTTTCTCCGTTGCTTGATGGTATTTGCATTTTCTACAATACTCTGTGCTCAAACAAGATCGCAGGAAATCTCGTACCTGTTTCCCCCAGTCTGATACTTCCATGGGCCCTGGGGGGGGGCAGGGGAGACAATGAAAGCCAGGTAGAGGCAGAGGCAGCCGTAGGGGAGATGTCACTAATGTGGGCTGGTTGCCAAGTGCCCAAATTTTGATCATGTGACTGCGGGGGGGGGGGCTGCAACAGCCAAAATGTTGAGGTCTGAGCATAAATTCGTTTTTTTCAGCACGGTCATAACTTTAAAGCAGGGGTCTTCAAACTTGGCCCTTTTGTGACTTGTGGACTTCAACTCCCAGAATTCCTCAGTCAGCGTGCCTGGCTGAGGAATTCTGGGTGTTGAAGTCCGCAAGTTATAAAAGGGCCAAGTTTGAAGACCCCCTGCTTTAAAAAGTCGCTGGATGAATAGATGCAACCCGAGACCCAGATATAGCTCCACACTACAACTTTAACGTGGAAGGGAGGGAGAGAGAGGGAGGAGGAGGAGAGAGAGGGAGGGAGAAAGAGAGAGAGGAAGAGAGACAAAGAGAGGGAGGGAGGGAGGGAGAAAGAGGAGGAGGAGAAAGGGGGAGGGAGGGAGAGAGAGGAAGGGAGGGAGGGAAAGGGAGATGGAGAGAGAGAGAGAGAATAACCAAATTAGCTGTATTTAATTAAACTACTGTGGTGTTAACTC
Organism: Vipera ursinii; assembly: GCF_947247035.1. Classification (NCBI taxonomy): domain Eukaryota; kingdom Metazoa; phylum Chordata; class Lepidosauria; order Squamata; family Viperidae; genus Vipera; species Vipera ursinii. Next base: position 70,596,239 of record NC_139521.1, read on the forward strand.
AATTTACATTTTAAATTGTTTGTCAACAGGCTTTGACAGGGTCCCCAGCCAGGTCTATAGGCACAGGGAATAACAAAAAGTCAAGACTTTAACTTCCAACTACTCTTTGAAAAGGTTGTCATTTTGGATCCTTAGTTGGCAGTTTTTATTTCATTGGTTCCAGCAAATGTGGGCTGAGAGCTCAAGCGGAAAAGCATTTGGAAAGGACAAAACAACTGGCAAGAATGGGGAACAGTAATGTGATACGCTAATGCCAACGGGCTGGACATTAAAAACCCCATAATCCTTAGCCAACTGTTGACTGGAAATTAAGGGGGATGCAATCCTACAAATCTGGAAAACGCTTTGCCAGGGAAGGTTAACTTTGGCAACTCGACATCAAAAAATTCAGCTGAGTATTCCAGCACCCATCTCGATTGCCAATAATAAACTGCTTCTGCAAGTGCAGTATGCAAGTAATGAAAACAGCCCCATTTACTCACAAAAGGGAGGTATGAATTTTTTTCCCCATTAGTAGAGCATAGAAAAGGATAGGAATAATTCAAGGAGACAGAGAAAAGTGGCCAGCGAGAACTTTATTGGGTGGGAGTAAAATTCTGCCCAGTGAAGATATGAGCAGACAGAAATAAAATGGGTACGAGTGACTGGCATCCAGTTTTTTTTTCTTTTTTTTTGTGCCATCTCCACCCAACCAAAGCCCATCAATTTCAGCAGAACTGCCTTCCATAGAAAACGTGTGGGTTCCAACATTTTCCTTCCACAGGGGTGTGTTCCAAAACGGTCAAGGCCAGAAGCAAACCCTTGAGACTGGACAAGGCAGTTATCAAAACATTGGGCAGGTGACTGAGCAACAAGCAGCCAAAGGATGGTACCATGGCTGGACAGGAGGAGATGTAACTCGGGGGCTCTGGAAAAAAGGCAAAGGAATTCCCCTTTTTCTCACTGCTATGGTGAGAGGATAACCCAGCACGGTACCACCACAGCTCAGCATTGTGTCATTTCAAGGTGTTACTTCCCACTTGTAAGCGGAGCAAAAAAAAAAAAATCACAGGCACCGGGAGCCAAATGTCAAGGCAAGAAACATCTCTTGCTGAAATTATCATGGCAATGTCTTGATCTTTTTCGTATTCATGCACAGGATGTCTGGAAAACTAAGCAAGCATGACAGCATCCATTTATAGCCTACATAAGCAGCAGGGAACAGTTCTGATTAATAAGGCTATGTCCATTATCTCGTTCCTAACAACGCAAATGCAACACAGGTAAGTCCTCAATTTATGACAGGACAATAAGTGACTGGACCCCTAAAAGATGCCTACAGCCTGCTTCCAAAATTCTGATAACACTGCTCAGAGTCACCTGAACCATGAGATGGGCAGCAAATAAAAGAGATAGGTAGGTAGGTAGGTAGGTAGGTAGGTAGGTAGATAGATAGATAGATAGATAGATAGATAGATAGACAGACAGATAAGATAGAGATGATAAATAGATGATAGATTATAGATGAGATAGATTATTTATTTATTTATTTATTTATTTATTTATTTAAATAAATATTAAATATTAGATAGATAGATAAGTTAGATAGATAGATGATAGATTAGATAGAGATGATAGATGATAAATAGATATATAGATACTGACCAGCTCCTCTTGCTGGTGACAGGATTTCGAACATTCAGTAACCAAGCCATATTTACAGCCATTTGCAGCATTCTGCAGTCACATGACAATTTACATTTTTGCCAAAACCCAGCATTTACTTCCAATTTTCAGCAAAAAAACACCCTATAGCAGGGGTGTCAAACTGCCAGATGCGTCATGACGAAAACCGCGCCCACCCCATTGCCGGCAATGGAAAAAAAAGTCATGATACGTCACGTGACACTGCGAGTTTGACACCCTTGCCCTATAGTGAACAATGGGTTCTCTTAACAAGCACCGATTCACTTAAACTTAAGCATGGTGATTTGCTTAATGGCCACTGCAAAAAAGCTAGTGAAATTAGATTGATCACGTGATGACCCACTTTACGTCAATCATGACTTATTACCCTTATGGTCGTAAGTCGAGGACTACCTGTAGTTCTTTCTATGCTGTTGCCCCCCTGCAATTGGCATTCAGGGTTAAACAGCTTCTTGAGATGGAGGCTCCATTTTGTTGTCACTTTCATAGCTGCCAAGAGGCCTACTTTCACATAGTTCCACAACGGCCTTTTAACATCATTTTGGCCAGTGGTCACCGCTACATTCTAAGAGAGCGAAAGCCCCAAAATTAACCGTATGTGGTCTTCCATTTACTATGCGTTCTGTGAATTGCAGTCTCAAAACATCTGGAGGACACCTGGTTGAAGAATGTTAGCACAAGTGTGCTAAATTATTTGTGTCAATGAGATGTAACAAAGAACTGTTTGGAAAGGAACCCCAAATTTCTGGGCCCACCATATTCACTGTTGTTTTTTTTTTTTAATCTTTAAAGAGCAGCACCTAAAAAAATCAGTAAGCATTCGTTTAAATTTGCAGAAAAACAATGTGCTGCAGTTTTACACTGTCACTTCACTCACGGATTCAGCGAAACATAGAATTTGACCAAGGATGCCCCCACAGGCATACAAATGTATGTGAATAACAGAATAATGGAGTTGGAAGGGACCTTGGAGATCTTCTAGTCCATCCCGCTGCTCAAGCAGGAGACACTTGACTATACCATTTCAGGCAAATGGCTGTCCAGTCTCTTCTTAAAAACCTCCAGTGTTGGAGCATTCACAGCTTCTGGAGGCAGGTTGTTCCACCGGTTAATTGTTCTGTCAGGGAATTTCTCCTTAGTTCTAGGTTGCTTCTCCCTTTGGTTAATTTCCATCCCTTGTGATTTTGTCCTGCCTTCCGGTGCTTTGGAGAATAGCTTGACTCCCTCTTCTTTGGGGCAGCCCCTCAAAATGTTGGAGATAGATAGGCACTATGTAGTAGCAGTGTAGTTATTTGCATTTTCTCCAATCCAAGTTGGGTTATGAAACATCTGCAAGGAAAACCACTAAGCTTAGGGAAGACCACAGTTCAACCCTGAGCTACAAATATTTCCTTCTATTGATATCTGACAGTTAGCTTTCTGAGACTAGCCAAGGTCAGCTAGATAGGAGGCAATATATTATGGAACAGGAGACCCTTTAACCTTGGAAACCTGAAGTTATGTATATTCCAAATCCTTCTGAGGACTGAAGGGCACACATCTTCAGCTTGCCAAGGTTGAGAAACGCTGTCTTCTAAGACAGGATATCAAGATTATCAGGCACAGATTCAATGGACTGAATATAGAGGTTTCTTCCTTACGTTACAAGATCTGTATGGGGAAGTAAAAAAAAAATACAAAAAAACTCCTTCTTTCCTAACAGTTAAAAGAAAATATTTCTTGTGTGAGCAATTAACCAATCTGGAACCTCTTTTGTTCCTTCCAGATCCACACAAAGCAAGGCAACACAGCATTTCTGTGCTTAAAAATGGGCAGACCACAGTCCTTAACAGGAGAAATTTGCAGTTATTTTCCCCCCCCCTGCAGATGCATTCTGCTATGCCATGCAATCTATAACATCTGTCTATGGCAGGGATAGGCAACCTCGGCTCTTTTATGACTCATGGACTTCAACTCCCAGAATTCCTGAGCCAGCATGGCTCAGCTTGGAAACTCTCCCTTTCCCCTCAGCATGGCTGGCTCAGGAATTCTGGGAGTTGAAGTCCACAAGTCATAAAGCGGCCTAGGCCTAGGCCAGGGGTAGGCAACCTTGCCTCTTTTATGACTGGTGGACTTCAACTCCCAGAATTCCTGGGCCAGCATGGCTCAGCTTGGGAACCTCTCCCTTTCCCCTCAGCATGGCTGGCTCAGGAATTCTGGGAGTTGAAGTCCATGAGTCATAAAAGAGCCGAGGTTGCTTACCCCTGGTGTATGGAGATTCTCAGTCATTCAGGTCAAGATTGTCTCAAAGATGCTTTTTCAAAAGGCAACTGGACTTTTTTTTTCCTCCCTTGAAACCGTTTCACTTCTCATCCAAGAACGTTCTGCAGTTCTGACAAAACTGAGGAAGCTTCTTCGATGAGAAGCAAAACAGCTTCAAGAAAAAAAACAACTGATGTTGCCTTTTGAAAAAGCACCTTTGGGAGTGTAATATCTATGTGTACAGAAAATATTCTAATCAAAAAGACCAAATACAGTAAAATCAATCGATTTGAATGGCAGAACAACCTATTTGAATTTTCAGACAATAGCACCAGTAAAAATTCCACAGCCAAAGACTGTATACTATGCTCTAACAGTAAAGCTCACCTCACCCATATACTGTATATGTGTGTGTGTGTGTATATATGTGTGTGTGTATATATATATATATATATATATATATATATATATATATATATATATATATATATATATATATATATATATATATATAAAAGGTAAAGGTTCCCCCGCACATGCGTGCTAGTCGTTTCCGACTCTAGGGGCCGGTGCTCATCTCCGTTTCAAAGCTGAAGAGCCAGCGCTTGTCCGAGGACGTCTCCGTGGTCATGTGGCCGGCATGACTAGACGCCAAAGGCGCACGGAACGCTGTTACCTTCCCACCGCAGTGGTCCCTATTTTTCTACTTGCATTTTTACGTGCTTTCGAACTGCTAGGTGGGCAGAAGCTGGGACGAGTAACAGGCGCTCACTCTGCTACGCGGCACTCGGGATTCGACCCGCCAAACTGCCGACCTTCCGATCGACAAGCTCAGCGTCCTAACCCACTGAGCCACCGCGTCTATATATATATATATATATATATATATATATATATATATATATATATATATATATATATATATATATATATATATATGACAGTTGCAACATCCTTGGGTCATGTGACTGATTTTTATTTATTTATTTGTTTATTTATTTATTTATTTATTTATTTTAATCCCATTTATATCCCGCCCTTCTCCGAAGACTCAGGGCGGCTTACAATCTAAGCACAAATCAATGTGCTTAGCAATAGCCTTCATTCTACGTATATGCCTGCTTATTAGGGCTTTCAGGGGGGCCCCCAGCAGCATTATTACAAAGTCAGCTTATTGCCCCCAACAATCTGGGTCCTCATTTTACCTACCTCGGAAGGATGGAAGGCTGAGTCAACCTTGAGCCTGGTGGGACTCGAACCTGCACTAATTGCAGGCAGCTGGTGTTACTTAGCCCACTGCTCCACCAAGGATTTTTTATTATTATTTTTAATTCCATTTATATCCCGCCCTTCTCCGAAGACTCAGGGCGGCTTACAAGCTTAGCAGTAGCCTTCATTCTATGTATATGCCTGCTTATTAGGGCTTTCACACACACCCCGAGCGGCATTATTATAAAGTCAGCTTAATTGCCCCCAACAATCTGGGTCCTCATTTTACCTACCTCGGAAGGATGGAAGGATGGAAGGCTGAGTCAACCTTGAGCCTGGTGGGACTCGAACCTGCACTAATTGCAGGCAGCTGGTGTTTGTTACTTAAGGAGGCATCAGCCCACTGCTCCACCAAGGCTCTATCTAAGCCCACCAAGGTTCTACTCCCAGCTGGCTTCCAACACACAAAGTCCATGGGGGAAGACGGATTCATTTAAGGACTACGTGACTCACTTAACAACTGAAACGATCCCTTTAACAACCGTGGCAAAAAAGGTAGAAAAATCAGGTGTCACTTAACAATTGCCTCAAATTTAGCAGTGGAAGTTCTGATCCCAAGTCAAGGACAGCCTTTATGTACAGTGTTTGTTATAATGTACTGGTCTTCTGACAGCTAAAGGCATCATAATACTGTCGGCATAACAACATGAAAAGGGTTTGTATGTGACAGGGAAAGAAATTGGCCCGAAACATAAAACTCCAGGTTGTGGTGGTTGTTGTTGTTTTTTCCTTAAGAGAAACGTGTTATATTTAGGGAGCACAAAATAAAAGCCGAAACAGAACACACCCCTGCTTTGCAATAGCCTTGGGGAAGAGCTGAGCAGAGCTCTCGCTGACCAAAGGATAAATAATAATTATGCTTCTTTTTTCCTGAGAAAAAATAACTGAGACTTACACTGTGTGAAAGGCTGTGGCCACTGCCAAGTTATCCACATATGAGAAGAAGTGGGCTCCCATGTTCCCAGCAACCCACAGACAATGTGATTTGTGCTCCTTACAAAGAGAAGCCTTTTTGCAAGCACCCTGGTGCCATTTCTAAAGAACGAAGAATAAATGCCAGAGGGGAAAAAGGGGAGGGAAAATAGAATCTCCCCTTTTATACAATCTCTCTCTCTCTCTCTCTCTCTCTCTCTCTCTCTCACACACACACACACACACACACACACAGAGAGAGAGAGAGAGAGAGAGAGAGAGAGAGAGAGAGAGAGAGAGAGAGAGAGAGAGAGAGATTCTCTCAGGGCCTGTTGCTTTACAGATGAAAATTATTTTACAGAGGGCAATTAATTATTGTTAAAATCCAAACGGGTTTCCTGACAAACTGCAACATTCTGGAGTCACTGTCGGCATTTAAGGGGGTCTGATGGAAACTCCTAATCTGGCAACCCAGTCTGCTTTTGCTAAGGAGGATGTTCAAGAACTTCCCACGCTCCCTTGACACTCACTCTCTCTCTCTCTCACACACACACACACACAGCTTCCCTGGAGTGAAGCAAACTGAAAAAGCACTGAAAAGTTACAGGCTTGCTAGAAATGAGAGAGACGCAGATCATTTTTATTTTTAAAAGGGGGCTGACTAGAGGCTGCAAGGAGTCCATTCCATAGGGATGAAAATGGCTATGAAGCCAAGTTCTGTCTGAAATCAAAAGTAAGATGTATAATACTATATTCCCAAATTGTGCTTAGCTGGTTTCTGTGCACCCAAAGAGACTTTACTAAACAGAGTAGCACATAGTCATTAATATGCCCAAGATCCAATTCAGATTTTCTCAGAATGTTTCATGGAATCATATAGTTTGAAAAACTAAAGCAGGGAACTGAGACGCATGTGAATAGGGCTAATAATTAATTTTTTTTGAATGTCTCTTTTTTCCTATTATGAGGTGATGAAGCCTGAGACCAGCAAAGGTCTGCAAAAGTTGCAAACAGCAAAAAAAAAAAATGCTGGCAATCTACCCTAAACCTCAAACTCGTCTGTTTCATAAATACTGTTTCAATGCAATATAAAATTAACTAATACCATTAACCTGTTGCACTGAATCTAGACAGTCCGCAAGCTTACTTACTAAAAGACAGCAATACAGGTGGTCCTCAATTTATGACCGCAACCGAGCCCCAAATTTCTGTTGTTAAATGAGCTTTGCCCCATTTTACGACCTTTCCTGCCACAAGTGTTAAGTGAATCACTGCCAGCTGTTAAGTTAGTAACACGGTTGTTAAAGTGAATCTGGCTTCCCCATTGACTTGGGTTGTCACAAGGTCGTAAAAGGGGATCACCTGACTCCAGGACACGGCGACCGTCGTAAATATGAGCCAGTTGCCAAAGCATCACATGACCACGGGGATGCTGCAACAGCTGTTAAGTGTGAAAAATAGTCGTAAGTCACTTTTTTCAGTACCGTTGTTAACTCGAACAGTCACTAAACAAGCTATTGCAAGTCAAGAACTGCCTGTAGAGAACATGGAGGGAAAAAACATGAAACCTGACTACCGTATTTTATCTGGTTGGGAAATATACTTAAATAGAGATGCAGCGCCCACTTTTATTCCCTGTATCATGGCATGCCAAGTTTCGAAGGGATTGAAAATAGATGTCCACAAAGCAGGAATCATATGTCTCTCTACACCCAGCCTGAACGCCTGCAGCACGCAGGGGCAGATTCTTGTAGCAATAACAGTTTACAAGAGCTGCAAAAAAAAAAAAAAAGCTATGATTAAATGTTCATCCTGAAACCAGATGAACCAACTCCGTTGCGTGTACAGCGCTTAATTTTCTGAGCTCTGCTTTTGGCCTCTTATCCCATGAGCTCAAAAGCATATGAAGGCTGCTCTCTACATGCAAATTTAGAGTTAGTTCACACATCCACCTTCATGCAGGAATAACTACTTTATTTATGTATTTATTTATTTTATTTGCTTGTTTGCCTTTTAACCTGCATTTATTATATTATAAGTAACTCTGGGCAGCAAATACATTTATCATATTATAAGTAACTCAGGGCAGCAAATACATATAATACTTCTTCCTTCTCCTATTTTCCCCACAACAACCTTGTGAGGTGAATTGGGCTGGAAGAGAGTGACTGGCTCAAAGTCACCCAGTCAGTTCTCATGCCTATAGCAGGACTAGAACTCACAGTCTCCTAGTTTCTAGACCAGCATCTTAACCATTACACCAAACTGGCTCTCTCTTATTGAGCACATGGTTCCCTCGATCTGCAGTACGTTTAGTTGGCAACATTTTTTTTTAAGCTGGCAATATTTTTCAGTTGGCAACACTTTCAGTTGGCATAGTTAGACACACAGTGCTCAGAGACGCTGAGAATTAGAGCACCTAAAATAGCAATAGCCACAGCACTGAGATTTATATACCACTTCACAGTGCTTTGCAGCCCTCCCTAAGCAGTTTACGGAGTCAGCATATTGATTCCCAACAATCTGGGTCCTCATTTTACTGACATCAGAAGGATGGAAGGCTTGAGTCAACCTTGAGACGATCAGGATCAAACTGCTGGCAGGCGGCAGAGTCAGCCTGCAATACTGCATTCTAACCACTGCACCCCCACAGTACTAGGAAACCATGGGACCTAATCTCATTTTAGGCATGAAAAATTGGCTGGATGACTTTGGGCCAGTTATTCTTTCTCCAACTCACATATTCTGCACTTAATTGAATAAATGGCCTAGAGTTGGTGAGAATCGACCTTAAAGTAAATAGTAACTGCACCATCTAGAATTCCTATTATCATGGCAAACTGTCTACGGCAGAGGTCCCCCACCCCATGGGCCACAGCCCATTACCAGAGGATAGCCTATTCAGAACTGGTCCCTGCAAATGGACAATGTATAACGGAGATAATCTTTCAAAGCTCTACTCAGCCTTGGTGATTCGGATCCAAGATAACTAGCAAAATGACACGTAACATTTAATTAAAAGAAATTCCAATAGCTACATTAAAGAAACTGAATTGACCTAAAATATTCAGAAGAGGTAACTTTGTCAGGGAGCTTGCTTACGTAATCCATGCTGAAATTAGAAAATAGATGGAAAATTGGGGGCGTGATAACTCAGCGATTAAAGATGCTGAGCTTGTCAGCTATAAAGCTTGACTGCCTTGGTTCGAGACCCCAGCACCACATGATGGGGTGAGCTCCTGATTCTTGCTCCAGCTTCAGCCCAACTAGCAGTTTGAAAGTAGGCAAATGCGAGTAGATAAATAGGTGGAACCATCTGCCTCCAGAAGTTGTGAATGCTGCAACACTAGAAGTTTTAAGAAGAGATTGAACAACCAGTTTGTCTGAAATCATACAAGGCAGGAGTCCCCAACACACACACCCCGGTCCACGGCCCAGTACCAGTCCGCACAAACAAGCAAAGCCCCATCCGCAAGATGCAGGCAACACACAAAACCATGCACCTTCCGGTCTGCAGAAAACATCTCTCTACGGAACCAGTCCCTGGTACCCAACAGGTTGGGGACCTCTGGTATAGGGTTTCCTTCTTGAGCAGGGGGTTGAAGACCTGCAAGGTCTGTATTCTGTAGGTAGCACTTCAGTGGGAAGGTAACAGCGTTTCTATGCGCCTTTGGTGTATGGGCATGTCGGAAATATATTTGGACAATGCCGGCTCCCTCAACCAAAAGAACGGATAGGAGCACCATGCCCCAACGTCGGACAGGGAAACCTTTACCTTTTTCAGTTTGAAAACGTGACCGCTAACGTCACAATACTATGAAGCAAGATCTAGGCTACAACTATTTTTGGAATACTGGCTATCATTCTGTTTACCTACTTTATCGCTTGGCAAAAGTTCAGGAAAAAAAGCAATCAAAATTATCAAGAGTCTGTATTTGTCCAACGAAAGCATAAACAGTTTTGTGGGATTTTTAAAGAAAGGAAAACAAAAGAAGTGGCAACTGGCTGAAGCCTTATCGAACTGGGCATGACATGGAAAGATTAGCCGGGAAGCAATTCCCATTTGCTTCTTACATGATTTGAGAATGTGAGCTCCGCGAATGAAGCCGATTGGCAAGAGAGCTTGCTTCCAAAAGAACAAAAGAGTTATTTTTATACAATGCACCATTCCAGAATTTGCTGCCATGAGAATTTGCGGACGTTCTGCCAATATGTTCCTCTTCGTATTGCCCTGGAATTCCCAGATAATATGGCTATTAGCGGTTAGTCACACTGGCTGGGAATCCTGGCAACAGTGATCTCAATTCATGCAGAGCACAAGGTAGTAGGTTGACACATTGCAAACACTGACGGTCGTAAGTTGAGGATTACCTGGAGAGCTTACTAACTGACTGATTTAGTGACCATTCAAAATTACAACAGTATCAGCTTTGTGACCAATCCTCACAGCATCCTTTAATAAGCTGACTTACATTTACTTGCTTCCCAAGAAGTAGAATTAGTATTTATTTATTTATTTTATTTTATTACATTTATATACCGCCCTTTCCCGAAGGACTCAGGGTGGTTTACAGGGTGATTAAAAAACCAAGATACAAAAGTTAAAAACAAATTTAAAAAAAATATATATTTGTCCCTGCATAAATAAAACCCCAGTTAAAATAAGATTAATCCTCAGCCTGGGCCAGAGAGCTCGAAGAGCCAGGTCTTCAGGCCCCGGCGGAATGAACGGAGGTCGGGGGCGGTCCTCAGCTCCACTGGCAGCTGGTTCCAAAGGGCAGGCGCCCCCACTGAGAAGGCCCTATCCCTGGGTGTTACCCGCCGGCAATCTCTTACCGGTGGCACCCTGAGAAGACCCTCCCTGTGGGAGCGCGCTGGATGAAGCGAACTTGATGCCGGCAGCAGGTGTTCCCTCAGATATCCCAGACCCAAGCCATTTAGGGCTTTATAGGTCATCACCAGCACCTGTATAGTAGTCGAATTGCAAGTTGGGGTTACATGCTGTTTCACTTAACGAATGTGATGACTCGATTAATGACTGAATGGGAAGTGATACTGTCTTCCTCCGTTGTGTGATTTTCCACTTAGTGACCACAGTCCCAATTCTGGTCACTAAGCAGAGTTGCTTGCCATAAGCAGAGTTAGTGGCGAATGCAGAAGTCGAATTGCAAGTCACAATTATGTAACATTTCACAACAACTGGGGTGACTCGCTTAATGACTGAATGGGAAGTGACAGTCTTTCCTCGTTGGGCGATTTTCCACTTAGTGACCATGGCACTTAGCAACAGAGTTGCCAATCCCAATTCTGGTCACTAAACAAAGACTACCTGTACAGTTACCACGTTGAAGTACCATATAATTCGCACATGCTGGGACATACTCATTGGGTTTACTCTGTGTACCAATGAAAGGATTTTGTAAAACATGACTGGTTAAATAAGCCATAACTTGTTGGGTTCATGCAACCTTACATATCTGTAAACTATACGCAAAACCATTATATCCGGATTCATACAATAAACTAAGCTGTAATGCCCTATAGTAGAATCTTGTTGGCACTGTTGGCAAAAAGAGGTAAGTGACTGAAAGCGCTCTTCTTATCAGTTTCGGCAAAATCCTTTCGGCTTAAGAAGCTGATTTGCATCATTTATTTCCGGAGTTTGCACACAGCACACCTAAGCAGGCTTTCAAAGCAGAATCAAAGGCAAGAGAGACCTAGTCACTCCAAATCAAGGGATTCTCAGGGTAGAAATCAAGGCCTCCAGCCCTGCCAGTTCCCAGTTGTTGGTTAGATTTCTATCCTGTGTTTCTCTAGAGCAGGGGTGTCAAACTCGCTGCGTCATGTGACGTGACGTATTGCGCATCTGGCCCGTGGGCCGGCAGTTTGAAACCCCCCCCCCCCCGCTCTAGAGACTCGAGGCATTTTGCAGAGGGATTCTTCTGACATTTTCATGCTCACAAGAACAACCTTACAGCTAGGATGGGCTGGGAGAGCACAACTGGTCCAAAGTCACTCATGGATCTTCTGCAGCTGAAGACTACATGTAGTCCTTGACTTATGACCATTCACTTAGTGTACCATTTGAAGTTACAATGGCACTGGGAAAAAAATGACATATGACCATTTCATTCTGATGGCCCGAAGGGAAAGGGAACAGGTGGGAAATGTGTGTGCCCACATGCAAGCGAATGGGGCTGTGCACACCCGCACGGCACTAACAGCCCCGTTTGCGCAGGCACAAATGGACCGCACGCACCTGCACAGCGCTGGCAGCCCTGCTTGCACAGGCACGCAGGCACTAGCTGCCACTAGCTCCACACACATGCACAAATGGGTCACACAATCCACGTGTGCACTAGTGGCCCCGTTTGTGCCAGTGTGCGGGCACTAGCCACTGCTGCTAGCCCTGCGTACATGAGCAAACAGGTCCGCACACATGTGCAGGCACTGGCCCACTTGTCCCGTGGCCCAGTGGCCAGTAGGCCATGGCCCGGTAGTGGACTATGGCCCCTAGGTTGGGGACCCCTGCACTAATGCACAATGCAGCATCCCTGTGGTCATGTGATCAAAATTCAGACACCTGGCAACTGGCATGTATGTAGGATGGTTGCAGTGTCCTGGGGTCATGTGATCACCTATTGCAGGGGTAGGCAACCTTGGCTCTTTTATGACTCGTGGACTTCAACTCCCAGAATTCCCGAGCCAGCATGGCTTGGCTTGGAAACCTCTCCCTTTCCCTTCAGCACAGCTGGCTCAGGAATTCTGGGAGTTGAAGTCCACGAGTCATAAAAGAGCCAAGGTTGCCTACCCCTGACGTATTGCAACCTTCTGACAAAGTCAATGGGGAAGCCAGATGTACTTAACAGCTGTGCTATTAACTTAACAACTACAGTGATCCACTTAACAACTGTGGCAAGAAAGATTGTAAAATGAGGCAAAAATCACATAACTCCTCTCTTGCTTAGCAAAAGAAATTTTGGGCTCAACTGTGATCATAAGTTGAGGTTTTCCTGTGTCTTAAAGTTTCTCCAGTCTCTGTCCAACACTTTTACCAGGACATCCCACTGATTCTAAATTATTAGAAACGTATGTTCTGAATAAGAATAAAAGCTGGGAGCTATTTGATGATGATAACTTTATTGTCACTTTGAATGTACACCAATCGGCATACATCAAAATGAAATTTCGTTGCATACAGCTCTCAAAGGGTCACCACCTCCCGCTCAAATTTCACATTGTCCATTTTAGTCTCTAGGGAGTGAACGATGGCACACAGGACAGATGGAAATGGGGCTCCATGTGGATTAGCCCTCAAATTCGCTTGTATTCTGACAACCTCGCCTTCTTTCCTTTTTCTGATCCTGACTCTTCCACCTTTTCCTTTAAGAGGCCTTGCTTCTTTATTTACCTGCCTTTTGGCTATCAAGCTGTCTAGAATCCCCTTAGTAACAGAATGATGTGATGATCTATTAAGAGTATTTATTCATCGGTAAAACTAGGGGTCCCTGAAACCTCACGCTAAAATAAGTTTAAGAGCAGAGAGACGTGTTGCAAATCATGCTGGTAGGTATTGCTTCCTTATGAAACTTCACATTCAGCTAATGAATTGTAACATGACACAAGCAGGCATGCAGATCCAAGGCATTATTTGTAAATGTTTGCTTTTGCTTTTAATTTTTTAAATGTTCGCTTGATTTTTTTTTAAAAAAAAAACAACAACCCAGGGAGATGAATTGAAACAGAAAAAAGTTGGTGGGTGGGACAACGAGCAAGCAGAAGAGAAAAAATGACAATTCTACAGGATGTGGTTTAAGTGGATTTGAAGTACCAGAAGAAGCTTATGGATAAAAGTAACATTCACAGCCAGGTCATTGTTGCGAACTGAAACCACATAGTAACAATTCTGCTTCCACTGAAGAAAATATACTAGGACTAGGTAATGTTACTTTATAAAAGTAACTAAAGGGAAACATTGTTATTCAACAGTATGGCTTGTTTGTTTCTGCTAGCTACTTCTGAAAATTGCTATTAATGTAACATCATATTGCCTGATAAAGCTTATGACTCAACACTGTTTATCATGGTTGAGTTAATCAAACTGAAAGATCACAGATTCCTTCCAGATTTGTGTCCTGCCTCCTACTCACAAACTACATGTGTGTTTGGGGGGGGGGAACCCTTCTAAAGAGGGAGGGAGGGACAAGAAAGAACAATGAAAGACGAAAGAGTTTTAAAAACACAGCCTGATTTTATTGGTAGTCCTGAATTCCAGAGGAGCAGTGATTTCCAAGAATGAATAAATAATAAATAATACTGTACATCTTTGATGGTATACAGGAAGTCCCTGACTTTTGACCACAGCTGAGTGAAACATCTGTTAAGCAAGCTCTGTTTTACCACCTTTCTTGCCACAGTTGTTAAATCAGCAACACCGTTGTTAAGTGAATCTGGATTCCCCCATTGATTTGCTTGCCAGATGATCACAAAACTTCGGGACGCTGCAACTGTCGTAAATACCAGTCAGCTGCCAAGTGTCTGAATTCTGGTCACATGACCACGGTGATGTTGCAATGGCCGTAAGGGGGAAAAAACAGTCATAACTCACTTTTTCCAGTGCCGCTGTAACTTTGAACAGCCATTAAACGAACTGTTCAACGTTGGGGGTCTACCTCCAATTGCTGCTCTAGTTTGTGTGTTTGTAAGTTTACAGGTGATGCTAAACCAGGGGTCTTCAAACTTGGCAACTTTAAGACTTGTGGACTTCAACTCCCAGAATTCCTCAGCCAGCATGGCTCACCTTGGAAACCTCTCCCTTTCCCCTCAGCTTGGCTGGCTGAGGAATTCTGGGAGTTGAAGTCCACAAGTCTTAAAGCTGCCAAGTTTGAAGAGCCCTGTGCTACACCATTAACTAGGATTCCTAGATGCTAAAGCATTCCGTGTGACTTTTATTGACAGGGTCTGCATTCACATAACATACCAAGCCAAACACATCTTAGATTACCTTTCACAGGCACATCTGGTTTAAATTTTTCTTCTCTCAGCACACAAAATCATAAGGGCCCGCTGTGACCCTCAGCTATGCAAAAAATGTAATATAAACAATGTGGCTGCCTGTTGCCAGAAAGTTGCCCAGTCTGACCTACAGAATATTTCTGCCCTTTATATAAACTATCCCAACCACCTACTGGGGTCTAATTTCGTTTTTATGTAGCCTTTCCCATGGGGCTTTTCAAAGCAAATTAATCCAAGCCAGAAATCTGCTCTAGTATACAAATTCTAGTGACAGTATTGTTATTATTCATTTCAATAAATACATTTTTAAAAAAAACAGTTGGGGGATGTGAATTTGATAAGTGTAATAGCTCTACAGGTAGTCCTCGACTTACGATAATTGAGCCCAAAATTTCTCTTGCTCAATGACGTATTCGTTAAGTGAAGTTTGCCCCTTTCTACAACCTCTCTTGCCACCGTTAAATGAATTGCTGTAGTTGTTAAGTCAATAACACCATTGTTAAGTGAATCTGGCTTCCCCCCCCCTTGACTTTGCTTGTCAAAAGGTCCCAAAAAGGGGATCATCACATGACCCGGGGACACTACAACCATCATAAATATGAATCAGTTGCCAAGTATCTGAATTTTTGATCATGTGACCATGGAGATGCTGCAACGGTTGTAAGTGTGAAAAACGATCGTAAGTCGCTATTTTGGGGGGACCGTTTTAACCTCAAACAGTCACTAAATGAACTGTTGTAAGTTGAGAACTACCTGTATTTTAACCCTTCTCTCTTTTTTTTTTTTTGCAAAAGATGGACAAAACTCAAGATTCAAACTTTATAGAGTTTGCCATTGATTTTTAAGCTGGAGAATCCATCTTCCTACAATCAAATCCACAATGTCTGCTAAGAGGGAAATTGCAACTGCCCAATAGATCATGTGTGAGTCTATTACAGCTAAACACAGCGTTATAAATGGCCAAAGAAGCCAGATAAGGCCAGACTTCATCTTGAACAGAGATCTATTTTTCCACAATCTGAAAGGAGCCCCAGTAAAGTCATTTGCTCGTGTATAACATCTGTTTTACAGGCATGCAGTTAAAAAAAAAAGTAAGCAGGAAAAGTCAATCAAATCTTTTTCCCCCCTTCTTCCTCCCAAGGATGTACTAAGATTACCTTCATATGTTTAGAATTTACTTTCACCAATATCCCCATACATTACAGAGATAACAAAAAGTTTATTTTTCTCTCGCTTTTTAGTAAGATTCTTTGTATTAGGCTCACTGACAGTCCACAAGATCAAGCCCGCGTTTTCTCAAAAATTATCAATTTGTTATTAGCAATACTAATAACTATTATTAATATTAAATATTAACCTTAAATTAATACTAAATAATTAGTAATTTGCTAATAGTAAAATTATTCCTGATTTTTAGTAAATTTCAAAAGGCGTTAAAAAAAAATGAGAGCGCAAGAGAGAAAGGAGTGAAGCTGCCTTTGGAAACACACATGCACAAACACACACTTTAATCTTTTAATTTTTTTAATTTATTTGTAACCCATTATTATTTTTACAAATGACTCAGAGCAGTGAATATATCCAACACATTTTTCCTCCTCCTATTTTCCCCTCAACAATAACCCTGTGAGGTGGGTTGGGCTGAGAGAGAGGGGCTGGGACAAAGTCACCCAGCTGGTTTTCATGCCTAAGGTGGGACTAGAACTCACTGACTCCTGTTGATTGGCCCAAAGTCACTCAGCTGGCTTTCATGCCTAAGGTGGGACTAGAACTCATTGGCTCATGTTGATTGGCCCAAAGTCACTCAGCTGGCTTTCATGCTTAAGGCGGGACTAGAACTCACTGACTCCTGTTGATTGGCCCAAAGTCACTCAGCTGGCTTTCATGCCTAAGGTGGGACTAGAACTCATTGGCTCATGTTGATTGGCCCAAAGTCACTCAGCTGGCTTTCATGCTTAAGGTGGGACTAGAACTCACTGACTCCTGTTGATTGGCCCAAAGTCACTCAGCTGGCTTTCATGCCTAAGGTGGGACTAGAACTCACAGACTCCTGTTGATTGGCCCAAAGTCACTCAGCTGGCTTTCATGCCTAAGGCAGGACTAGAACTCATTGGCTCATGTTGATTGGCCCAAAGTCACTCAGCTGGCTTTCATGCTTAAGGCGGGACTAGAACTCACTGACTCCTGTTGATTGGCCCAAAGTCACTCAGCTGGCTTTCATGCCTAAGGTGGGACTAGAACTCACAGACTCCTGTTGATTGGCCCAAAGTCACTCACCTGGCTTTCATGCCTAAGGCAGGACTAGAACTCATTGGCTCATGTTGATTGGCCCAAAGTCACTCAGATGGCTTTCATGCCTAAGGCGGGACTAGAACTCACAGACTCCTGTTGATTGGCCCAAAGTCACTCAGCTGGCTTTCATGCCTAAGGTGGGACTAGAACTCACAGACTCCTGTTGATTGGCCCAAAGTCACTCAGCTGGCTTTCATGCCTAAGGCAGGACTAGAACTCATTGGCTCATGTTGATTGGCCCAAAGTCACTCAGCTGGCTTTCATGCCTAAGGCGGGACTAGAACTCATTGGCTCATGTTGATTGGCCCAAAGTCACTCAGCTGGCTTTCATGCTTAAGGCGGGACTAGAACTCACTGACTCCTGTTGATTGGCCCAAAGTCAGTCAGCTGGTCTTCATCCCCAAGACAGGACTAGAACAGAGTGTCCTGGTGCTTAGCCAAAAATCACCTAGCTAAGGTTGGGACTTGAACT
>NC_139521.1:70614325-70624325 GCF_947247035.1 Vipera ursinii
TCACGAGTTTGACATGTCTGATCTAGGCCAATCTGCCTTCCTATCAAAGTCTTCACAGCAGTGCTGAAAAGTGGAGAGGATCCACTCCTGGGCGTGTGAAGTGGATTCATACGATATTCTAAGCCACCCATTTTTTCAGCTATGGACTGAAGTCTCTCAAGTCCCTGATTTGCGTTTCCTGCCTTAAGTTTTAAAAAGTTGGATTCCCTGTCACGCTTAGGCAAAAAACAAAACAGTTTGTGTTTTGCTTTGCGCATCCCATGATCCTATTTTCATTCTTCCCTGGAGCTCTCGGTGAAATTCAGTGGCAATTCTCCAATCTTTGGCGACAGGGGCTTTTGTGAAAATAAGGAACAAAACGGACTGACCTATCAAAATACTAATTTGCCTTTTTGAATAACTTTAAAAACCCAGAGGAACCAAATCTTCCTTGTGCGGGTAGCCCTTGATTCGTGACCACAAATGCAGCCCCAAATTTCCGTCGCTAAGCAATACAGTTGTTAAGTGAAATTTGCCCGGTGTTTACCACCTTTCTTGCCACAGTTGTTAAGTGAATCACTGCAGTTGTTGTTAGTCTGCCTGGGGAATTTTTGGGATTTGAAGTCCACAAGCCATAAAGTTGCCAAGGTTGGACACCCCTGCCTTAGATTATTTGGGAGATGACATTGGCATTTAGAGCTAAATCAAACAGCCCTGCTCTTATAATGCCCCGAAAAAGACATTGTTTCGTGTTCAGAACTTCTGCCCTACATGCGGGTTCTGTAATTAAACAGAAGTCTTTCTCCCCATACCGGAGACTAGCATTTAATAGCCCATGAAGTCTTTAGAAAAGATATACTAATGCTATGATGTGTGTATATTTATTTATTTATTTAATTGATTTTATATACCGCCCTATTCCGAAGGACTCAGGGCGGTTTACAGGGCGAATTAAAACAATACAAATAAATACAATTAAAGTAGAATTAAATTAAGACTAGCCCACGATTAAACAAATTAAAATTTAAAGTTAAATTAAAACCCCCTCAGTCCAGGCCAGAAAGATCAAATAACCAAGTTTTCAGTTCCCGGCGAAATGAGCAAAGGCCCGGGGCAGTCCGAAGTTCCACCGGCAGTTCGTTCCAAAGGGTGGGCGCGCTCACAGAGAATGCCCTCCCCCTTGGAATCACCCGCCGGCATTCCCTAACCGGCGGAACCCTAAGGAGGCCCTCCCTGTGGGAGCGCACAGGACGATGGGAGGCTGATGGGAAAATAAGCCCTAGCTTGATTTTTCAGGACGCTCATAATATAAGCTCTACCGCCAGTGCTTTTTTTGTAAAGAAAAAGGTGCCGGAACTCACACGTCATACAACCCGCCTTGCCTACCCTACAAGGTTCCATCCAAAAAAGGTGCCGGAACTCCGTTCTGAGCGTTCTATGAGAAAAAAAGCCCTGCCTACCGCAAAAATAAGCCCCAGTTAAGATCAGCAGCCAGATGGATGCATTTAGTACCGTATTTCCCTGCCCTAACTGGAAAATAAGCCCTAATGCGTCTTTTGAAGCAAAAAATTAATATAAGACCTGATTTTATTTTGGGGGAAACATGGTCCTTGGCAAGCAAAGTCAATGGAGAAATGAAAATGAACCCAGGTTCATTTGACAACCGTGTTGCTGACTTAACAACTGCAATGATTCACTTAACAACGATGGCAAGAAAAGTCGTAAAATGGGGCAAATAACGGAGCCCAGAATTCCGGTTGTAATCATACTGGTTGTTAAGTGGGTCACAGTTGGGACGGTTTTTACTTTTGAAGACCAACCAGAATGTTCTGGTGGAGATCACTGGTGTCCTGAAGCCCCCTATTGGTCAGCTAAGGGATTTTTTTTCATTACGGTACTTTGCATTTTCTCCAGAGCTACACTTTTTAAGAAATGCTGCCCTATGTTTTCCCGTGTGGTGGTTTCAGTTTTTGTTTATATTCCATCTCTTTTCCTGATTGAGACTATTCATCCAATTGCTTCAGTGTCCTTCTGGGATTGTTAACCTTTTTGCTGAAAAATTACCCAGCCAATTTTGCTTGGAGGAAAGAGAATTGGCTTTTAACCTTTCATTCAAAGGGAAAGAGGGCTTTGAAGACCAAATACAGAATAACAAGAGTTGGAAGGGACCTCTTTCTAGTCCAACCCACTGCCCAAGCAGGAGACGCTATATACCAGACATGTGAAACACAAGGCCCGGGGCCCAGATCCGGCCCGTGAAGTGGTTTCATGCGACCCACGAAGCCATCCTGGAAACAGTGAGGAACGGCCCCCACTGACTTGGCCCTGGCCCAGAGACCCTCCTTCTGCCAGAGACTCTCAGATCTGTCCCACTCCTGCCCAGGCCCCATAGGCACCCTTGATGGGAACGATGTAGAGCTGGCCACGCCCACCCAGTAGGCCATACACACTCTAGCCACGCCCACCCAGTAGGCCACGCCCACCCTGGCCATACCCACCCAGCCTCCTGAGGGCAACCGCAATGCTGATGCGGCCCTCAATCAAATTGAGTTTGATACCCCTGCTATATACCGTTCCTGTCCAGCCTCTTGGACCTCCAGTGATGGAGCACCCACAACTTCTGGAGGCAGGCTGTTCCACTGATTACTTGTTCTGACTGGGTAACATTCTGCTGGGCGGTTTGTATACCTAGCAGTAACCAAGGCATGGGTGGGTCAACATCCTGTCTTTTGTGCCACGGTCAATTCCCAATAATTATTTGCACCTTTCCTGGTTTTCCACGCTTAAACTAAATTCCAAGGATAAGAGATCAGAACGGAAACCCACTGGCTTTTTGTGGGCTGAAAAAAATGTGGGCTTTGGTATGATAGAAAGGCGTAGAACAGCCAACAACAGTGGCAAGAGCCATTCTGCCTGCAGTAAGTCAAGAAGCACCTGAAGAAATTTGAAAGAAATTCTCAAGACTCCTGAGAAGAGGAATTGTTGTTGCAGTGGCTGTTGTTGTTCAGCAGCTACTGCAAATTGTGTCTTGACTGTTTACGACCCCAAGAGTCCTTGTCCTCCACTGTCTCCCAGAGTTTGCCCAAATTCACGTTCGTTGAGTCAGTGACCCTATCTAACCATCTCCTGAGAATTTTTAATTATTTTAACTGGGTTTTTTATTTTCTCTCAGGGTTTCATTTAATCTTTTTTAATTGTTTTAACTTTTGTATGGATTTTCTTTTAGATACCCTGTAAACCGCCCTGAGTCCTTCGGGAAAGGGCGGTATATAAATCTAAATAAATAAATAAAATAAATAAATAAATCTCCGCCTCTGCCATCCCCTTTCCCCTTTTGCATTCCACCTTACCCAACATCGGGGTCTTTTCCAGTGTGACTTCTCGTTTGGGAGCCAAAGTATCTGAGCTTCAGCTTCAGTGTAAAGAACAATAATGCACACCTATTTTGCAAAGGGGGGGGGCAGGGAAATGTGAAAGATTTTTGGCAAGGCATTCATTGATTTTGTGAGATGAAGGAGCTTTGCCTTCTGGGTCCTTAGGAAAACCCCACCTGATACAGCCCCAAAGAAAACAATTGAGATTATCTTCTAGCAATTGTGGCTGACTTCAAAAATGTAGTAGGTAGGAGCAGATCTGGTTGATGTTTGGAGAGGAGAACCCAATCAGGAAACTGCAGAGCTAGACAGAGGAGTAAAAAAAAACCCAACCTGATGTTATTTCCTTATTGGTTGTAAAAAAACTGCAAAACCACAAGAAGTCCACTGGAGTCACACACAATTGAAGATAAGACTTTACACTATTGCCGGTCCTTATCAGCTTGTTTTGTGGCGTAAGCTGATCTTTAAGCCAAGCACGGTAAGTAGTCGTAAACTACAGTTTGTTCAAAACAACAACTACCATGGATTTCCATTTTTGTTGTTGTTGTTCGTTTGTTTGTTTAAGGACTCTTCCTCATGGCCACGTTAGAAGATACTTCTGCAGTCCTTGAGCTGGCAGAAAAGTCTAGAGGCAGAAATTGCACTGTCCTCATTGCCAGAGCTTGTTCTGCCTGAACAATAAGGCTGGGAAGTGGTACTGCCCTTACAGTCTTAATTCTGAGTCCTTCGGGGGAAAGGGCGGTATATAAATCCAATCAAATAAATAAATTCAGGACAGCTTCCGTGCAATGATTGGTGAATTCACCTAGGTTCCTCCCCCACTCAATGACACCAGCCAGCTGGAAAACCTCCACCAGTTATGCATCGTAGCTGGAGGAGGAAGTGACATCTGATAACCGACTTACACCCATGTTCCTCAACCTCCCCAACTTTATGATTGCTGGCTGAGGAACTCTGGGAGTTACTAGAACAATTAATCAGCGGAACAGCTTGCCTCCAGAAGTTGTGAATGCTTCTACACTGGAAGTTTTTAAGAAGAGTTTGGACAACCATTTGTCTGGAATGGTATAGGGTTTCCTGCCTGAACAGTGGGTTGGACTAGATGACCTCCAAGGTCCTTTCCAACTCTTCTCTTCTCTTCTCTTCTCTTCTCTTCTCTTCTCTTCTCTTCTCTTCTCTTCTCTACTTGTATTGTAAAATGCTAGGGCTATACTATCCAATAGTAAGTCAATAGTTGTATCATAATATGTAACATGTAGACAAAAGTACACACTTCTTAAAATTGCTGAGAAACACCGGACACGCCCATGGGCTTAGCCAGCTGTCAAAACCTGGTACCAAGATAGCTGGTGTCTCTATGGCAGTGGCCCCCAACCTTTGGGGTACCAGGGACTAGTTCTGTGGAGAGAGGTTTTCTCCGCAGACTGGAGAGGGTGTGTTTTTGCGTTCACCCATTGCTACTGCAACCAAGTCTACCCACCTCGTTGCTGGTTGTCCTCTTCTCCATCGTTCTCCTTCTCTTTCATTTCATCTTTCACTGAGAGGTTTTCCTGAGAGATAGAATAGAATAGAATAGAATAGAATAGAATAGAATTAGAATAGAATAGAATAGAATAGAATAGAATAGAATAGAATAGAATAGAATAGAATAGAATAGAATAGAATAGAATAGAATAGAATGGAATGGAATGCAACGCAACGCAACGCAACAAAACAGAACAACAGAACAGAACAGAACACAACAGAATGCAATAGAATAGAATAGAATAGAATAGAATAGAATAGAATAGAATAGAATAGAATAGAATAGAATAGAATAGAATAGAATATAGGGATGGAATAGAATAGAATAGAATAGAATAGAATAGAATAGAATAGAATAGAATAGAATAGAATAGAATAGAATAGAATGCAATGCAATGCAATGCAATGCAATGCAACAGAACAGAACAGAATGCAATGGAATAGAATAGAATAGAACAGAAAAGAACAGAACAGAACAGAACAGAACAGAACAGAATAGAATAGAATAGAATAGAATAGAATAGAATAGAATAGAATAGAATAGAATACAGGGATGGAATAGAATAGAATAGAATAGAATAGAATAGAATATAGGGATAGAATAGAATGGAATAGAACGGAACAGCACGGAACAGCACAGCACAGAACAGAACAGAATAGAAAGGGACCTTGGAGGTCTTCTAGTCCAGCCCCCTGCTCAAGCAGGAGAACCTACACCATTTCACACAAGTGACTGTCTCTTCTTAAAGCTGTGTGTTCTCATTATGGGTTTAGCCACACACTCTACCCAAGTGTTCGTGTACCTTGGCAACTTGAAAAATCTGTGGACTTCAACTCCCAGAATTCCCCAGGCAGCAGAGCTGAAAAAGGCTGGAAAACACGGCTCTAGTCTTTCTTAAACAGCGCTCTTTAAAACGCGGTTCCTTTAAAAATAAAATTCTTTTAATACAATCTTGCTCTAATTTGAAGGAGCAGGTTGGGGAGTATTTAATGGACATTTCCCTTATATAAGACACACCTGATGATTTATAAAAATAGGAAATGGCACAAGTATTGAAAAATGCTAGGAGGGAGCATGGTATTCCTCCGTTTTTTGACAGTGATTGCATAATGCAGCCATGTGGCTTTTGCTGTAATTACAGTTACATAATAAGTGTGCAAAAACAGATAAGAATATTACTGGGCTGAGACACCAGAAGCAGATGTAGGAAGAAAAAAGGATGAGATGTAGGAAGATGTACATTTCAACATGTAGGCAGAGAAAAATGGGTTGGGGGTGTGTGTCCATCTTCCATACCCTCCTCCCCTTAATTTAATTTTTAAGTTAACAAATTGGCTCTTCTACGGGAAGATAGCATTGATAGTTATGATATTATAGGGAGCTTTGCAGAATAGAATAGAATAGAATAGAATAGAATAGAATAGAATAGAATAGAATAGAATAGAATAGAATAGAATAGAATAGAATAGAATAGAATAGAATAGAATAGAATAGAATAGAATAGAATCTGGAAGGGACCTTGAGGTCTTCTAATCCAGCCCTCTGCTCAAGCAGGAGAACCTATGCCAGGGGTAGGCAACCTTGGCTCCTTTCTGACTTGTGGACTTCAACTCCCAGAATTCCTGAGTCAGCATGACTGGTTCAGGAATTCTGGGTGTTGGAGTCCACAAGTCATAAAAGAGCCAAGGTTGCCTACACCTGACCTATACCGTCTCAGACAAGATGATGCTCAGATATCAATCCTATAGCTCAGGGATCTTCAAACTTGGCCCTTTTATGACTTGTGGACTTCAACTCCCAGAATTCCTCAGCCAGGCATGCTGGCTGAGGAATTCTGGGAGTTGAAGTTTACAAGTCATAAAAAGGCCAAGTTTGAAGACCCCTGCTATAGCTTCTATAGAGCCTGTTAATTACAGGTAGTCCTCCACTTACGACCACAATTGAGTCCAAAATTTCCATTGCTAAGTGAGACATTTGTTAAGTGAGGTTTGTCCCATTTTACGACTATTCTTGCCACAGTCATTAAGCAAATCACTGCAGTTGATCAGTTAGTAACACGATTGTTAAGTGAATCTGGCTTCCCCACTGACTTTGCTTGTCAGAAGGTTGCAAAAGGGGATCATGTGACCCGGGGACACTGCAACCGTCATAAATACATGCCAGTTGCCAAGCCTCTAAATTTTGATCATGTTACCAGGTGGATGCTGCAAGGGTCCCAACTGTGAAAAACGGTCATGTCACTTTTTTCAGCGCCGTTGCAACTTTGAATGGTCAGTAAATGAACTGTTGTAACTTGAGGACTACCTGTGTAGGACCTATCTCTAAGGAAATTTGATAACAAAGGGTGCCATGAGAAGACCCCAGCTGGATCTGCAAGACAATCAACTTTGTTTATTGTCAACTAAACAGCAAGACACAACCGGTCCTGTTCTTCTGCTTACCATATTTTGGGTGCCTTGCTATGGTCTATGGAAAATTATTTTGCTCTTCAATGTAAACTGAACAAACACAATTAAAAGAATCAAAACACTGGGCAATGGATAGAAACTAATCAAGGACAGATGCAGCCTAGAATTAAGGAGAAGTTTCCTGACAGTGAGAATAATTAATTAACGAACAGTTTTAATGCAGAGTACTTTCCATGCAATGATTGGTGAATTCTCCTAGGTTCCTCCCCCACCCAGCGACACCAGCCAGCCGGAAAACCTCCACCAGTTATGCATCCTAGCTGGAGGAGGAAGTGACTTCTGATACCGACTTACACCCATGTTCCTCAACCTCCCCAACTTTATGATATGTGGGCTTGCTGGCTGAGGAAGTCTGGGAGTTACTATAATAATTAATCAGTGGAACAACCTGCCTCCAGAAGTTGTGGATTCTCGAACACTGGAGGTTTTTAAGAAGAGAGGTTTTTAAGGTCTCCTGCCTGAGCAGGAGGTAATAGATAGATAGATAGATAGATAGATAGATAGATAGATAGATAGATAGATAGATAGATAGATAGATGGATGGATGGATGGATGGATGGATGGATGGATGGATGGATGGATGGATGGATGGATGGATAGATGGTGGTAGTAGGGACCTTGGAGGTCATCTAGTCCAACCCCCTGCTCAGGCAGGAAACCCTACACCATTTCAGACAAATGGCTGTCCAGTCTCTTCTTTAAAACGTCCAGTGTTGAAGCATTCACTGCTTCTGGAGGCAAGTTGTTCCACTGGTTAATTGTTCTAACTGTCAGGAAGTTTCTCCTTAGTTCCAGGTTGCTTCTCTCCTTGACTAGTTTCCATTCATTGCTTCTTGTCCTGCCTTCAGGGGCTTTGGAGACTAGCTTGACCCCCTCTTCTTTGGGGCAGCCCCTGAGATATTGGCTCTTATATCCCTTCTCATCCTTCTCTTCATTAAACTAGACAGACCGAATTCCAGCAACCATTCCTTATATGTTTTAGCTTCCAGTCCTCTAATCATCTTTGGTTGGACTACTAGAAGACCACTAAGGTCCCTTCTAATCTATTAGTCTGTGTTATTCTGTTACTATGATTACTACTGGCCTAATGATATATCACCCCATGGTAACAGATGATCTCCTCCAGAAGATTTGTGTAGATCAGGGGTAGGCCACCTTGGCTCTTTTATGACTCCTGTACTTCAACTCCCAGAATTCCTGAGTCAGCCATACTGAGGGGAAAGGGAGAGTTTCCAAGCTGAGCCATGCTGGCTCAGGAATTCTGGGAGTTGAAGTCCACCAGTCATAAAAGAGCCAAGGTTACATATCCCTGGTGTAGATGTTGAATAAGAAAGGGGAGAGCACTGAATCCTCAGGACCCCCACAAAGTAAGGACTGAAAGTGGGATCTCTTACCTCCTATCAACGCTTGTGGGAACCAACCCCACAGAAAGGAGAACCAGCCCATTGGCCAGCCCTGGCCAATCTCTGGAGCTGATCCAGAAGGATACCATGGTTGATGGTATCAGACGTCATCAATTGGGCAGTTATTTGTTTGGAATGGTAAGGTCTCCTGCTTGAGCAGGGGGTTGGACTAGAAGACCTCCAAGGTCCCTTCCAACCTTATGATTCTAAGTTCTAAGGACAACAAGATCCACAATCTCTGTCCGACTTTCACCAAAGATTGTCCAAAGGCATGACAAATACCATTTCTGTCCCTTACCTTCATCTGAATCCTGACTGATAAATTGAAGAAATTTGTTTCAATTGAACCATTTCAATAGAACATCAACTGAACAGTTTCTGTTGTTATAGTCCAGGGGTAGGCAACCTTGGCTCTTTTATGACTCATGGACTTCAACTCCCAGAATTCCTGAGCCAGCCATTCTGAGGGGAAAGGGAGAGGTTTTCATGCTGAGCCAAGCTGGCTCAGGAATTCTGAGAGTCGAAGTCCACGAGTCATAAAAGAGCCAAGGTTGCCTACCCCTGTTATAGTCCAATCATAAGTATCTTTTCACTGTATCTCATCACCTCATTTATATGTATTAAATCACATTTGCCCTGTGGAATCCTTGGAGTTCTCTGAGCTTGATTGTTTGCTTGCATTTCATTACTCAACTAGATAACATCATCAGTGCTAGTAAATATGGGGTTTGCTCCCTGTTTATATGTGGTAGCCAGCCCTGCGAGTTTTGGTGAGGATGTGGTTTCCCCCTTGGTTAACGCATTGTTTTCTGATTGATTGTTTGTCTGGTGTTAATCCCTGCTTATCTGGGTGTAAGCTGTTGGAGAGGATATATTCTGGTCTTTAAGTTTCCTCCTTAGTTTTTTTAATTGTCTCTTTTTCATGGTGTGTAACGGGTGAAGGAGGAGAGTGCAAAACTTGGGTTGAAACTTAACATTAAGAAAACCAAGATCATGGCATCCGGCCCTCTCAATTCCTGGCAAATAGATGGGGAAGAAATGGAGGTAGTGACAGACTTTATTTTCCTGGGCTCCAGGATCACCGCAGATGGGGACTGTAGCCAAGAAATTAAAAGACGCTTGCTCCTCGGGAGGAAAGCCATGGCAAATCTAGACAGCACACTAAAAAGCAGAGACGTCACCCTGTCAACAAAAGTGCGTATAGTCAAGGCTATGGTCTTCCCAGTTGCAATGTATGGCAGTGAAAGC